>NW_012108252.1:3605110-3621655 GCF_000951045.1 Mandrillus leucophaeus
TATCCTGTTGATAGGTTCAGCAAACCACTATGGCACATGTATACATATGTAACAAACCTGCACGTTGTGCACATGTACCCTAGAACTTAAAGTATTAAAAAAAAAAAAAAAAAAAAAGAAGAAATATCCATCTGAGCAGGACTGAGGATCTGAAGGTCTCACAGGGCAGGTAGTGCTTGAGTTAGGCCCTGAAGGATGAGTGGATTTCAGAAAATTAGTGCTTTACCACCAGAAGATTTCCTTCTTTCTCTAGGGGTTCAACAGGGAAGGGGTTAAGGAGGCCATGACAATAAGAACTGTTTATGGCATACAAGTTAAGCCAGAGTAACATGGCTCAAGTACATATGGAGGCCCTATATTCTTGGGTATGAATAAACTGCCCTCAGCACCATGACTGTCTCTGAGAGCATCTTTATATTTCTAGGAGAAACAGTCCACATTCTTTATTACAGTGTCCTCAGCAACTTCTTCTGCAGGGTATAGCCCTTCCTCCTGTCAACTGTTAATGGAAGTGATTTGTTTATATTTAGCAGGAAGGGAGGAGACAAGGAACTGCATCTTATCATCCAATCTGCCCCTGCCTTTCAGAGGTATCCACTGCCATGTTATAACCATGGAATCCAGATGCTCAGAGCAAAACAGATGCCTGGGTTGGTCATATAATCTTCCTTTCCCAAACTCCATTCATCCTGGGTGGAAAATGGGCCAAACGAGATACTCATCTGGTTAAGACCCAATGGCATGACGAAATGAGGCAAGCAGGGGCAGGGAGACTGCAGGGAGCTCTAGGCACTTGGGAGTTTGTCCACATGCCTAGAGTCAACCAAGAAGCTTGGGGATTAAGGCTTCAAGCCAAAGGGTACTGATGACAGAAGATGAGATTAATGTCTTCCTGGACTCCTGTCACATTCCAATTGGAAAACTGCATTGATGACTATGGTCTTTGGTCTCTTGCTGTCTCACAAGCTGCAAGATGGTCTTGATTTCTTCCGGCATAGTGAGAGTCCCTGCTGTAATGCTGGTCTTCATCATCTCTTGCCTTGAGTGTGACAATAACCTCCTCAGTGTTTTTCGTGCTCCTGCTTTTATGCACCTCAAACCCATTCTCCACGTTATTAAAAAAAAAAAATCCATCATCTTCCTTTTAAAATCCATCACTTACTTTACATCATATGCAGAAGCACTGTCCACAGAAATTTATACAATGGTGGAAATGCTCTTCATCTACTCCAATATGGCAGCCACTAGCCACAAGTGTATACTGAGCTTTGAAATATAGTTCATGCAACTGAGAAACTGAAACTTTAATTGAGATTACTTTCAATTACTTTTATTTAAAAAGTCACACATGTCTAATGACTACCCTATTAGACATTGCAAATCTACAGGATGGTGTCCAAGCCCTTTACCCTGGCACTGAAAGCCCTTTATGATCTAGTCCCTATTTACATTATTTGTTTTATTTCATACCATGTTTCCTATCTGGTTTTTCCTCAAATAAGCTAAACTCTTTTTTTAAACCTCTATGCCTTTGTGTCAGGTGCTCCAGATTTCAAGATTTCAAAATGGAGATTAAATGTTCATCTTCTGGGAAGCCTGTCTCTACTTCTTTTTCTCCATAGAATGAATCACTGCTTCCCCTATCCTCTCAAAGATCACTGAATCTGCTTCTGTTATAGCATCTGTCACATTGTATTGCAGTTATTTGTTTACCTGGGCCTCTCACCCACTAGCCTGGGAACTCCAAAGAACAGGGATTAACTCTTATTCATCCCTGTAAGACTATCACCCAAGGAAGTACACATCAATAAATGCGTGGTGAACAGATGCAAACCCACAGAATGAATTTATTATTTAATCAATCAGTGTTTAGTTCAAAGAGCTCCCTGAACTGACAGAGCCATTAGTAAACTTTTGCAACATCAAAGACGCTGAGGACAGCCCATGATGTCAGGCACAGATTTGTATCCGTGCAACGGTGCCTCTAGTCAACACGGAGGGTCAACATGGAACTTTCAAATTCACTTTACATCTGAAAACACTTGGACTTGGGTGGATGATGCTCCAGGCTGAGAGGTTAAGCTGAAAGATGCTTGTAACTGCACGTGCATAGGATGAGAAACCAGAATCCCAAGGCCTCTGGATGCTCAGAATTTTTTAATAGTTACTTATAAATGCTTTTAGGAACCTCGTTATTCTTTACACAAGAATAAGAGGAGGGGAAGCGTTAAATTTTCTTCTATAAAAGGTACTGTTGTTGATTGCGAGTCTACCATGCCATGATATATCATTTGATCAAATGATATATGTAATATATATTATATATCCTTTGATCAAATGATATACATTATACAACTGGAGACAACACATGAAAATTTGTTTATATTTGGAGACACCTGTTGCCTGAAGAGGCTTTATATTCCCCCCAAAACATCAAGAAAAATTAGAGCTACCAGATAATCTTTCCTACCTCCTATGTGTCACACTTGGGAAAATTGAAGCCCAGAGACAGACAAGCACTAACCCAATGTCACACAGCTCCAATGGCACAGCAGGGACCAGGTTTCTTTACTTTTTTTTGACAGCGTCTCATTCTGTCACCCAAGGTAGATGCAGTGATGCAATCATAGCTCACTGCAGCCTCAACCTCCTGGGCTCAAGGGATCCTCCTGCCTCAGCGTCTCAAATAGTTGGGACCACAGGCATGCACCATCATACTTGGCTATTTTTAAAATTTTTTGTTTTGATTTGGTTTTTGGAGAGATGGGGTCTCACTATGTTGCTCAGGCTGGTCTTGAACTCTTGGACTCAAGCGATCCCCACACCTTGGCCTTCCAAAGTACTGGATTCTAGGCATGAGCCAGCATACCTGAACAGGACCAGGTTTTGAATCTCAGGCCAGAATATTTCCAGACTATTGCCAGGTTCATTAAAATGAGACTCCTGATAATCTCCTTGCTGTACATCACTGTAGCAGCAAGGTTTTGGGGACACCAGCAAGCACATACCCTGCGGACCTCAGGGTCCACTGTGATACAGACCCTCCAGAAAGCAGTTTGGTCATCTGCTTCAAGGGTCTTAAAGCTGTTCAAAAGAATTGGCTGAGTAACTGGTCTCACTTCCTGGAAAACGATCTGTAATGTGAACAAAGATTGTCATTTCAGCCTTATTTATAACAGCAAAAACAAAACGACCCACCAAAAAGCAGCAAACTTAAATGACCTCAAATCAAGATAACAATAGTTTCTAACATACAGGATTGTTAGAAGAAACAATTGATATGAAAGACACTTAACCCAGTGCTTGGCCCATAGATAGCACTTAGTTAAATCAGACACCTCTGACCATTCACATTTGTCACTTTTAGAGCCCATGGACAATACAATATGAACCAAACTAGACTAAGTAAGATAAATTCCTGGCTTGGAGGTTTGCAAAAATGAGGACTCAGAATTGGTGAAGTTTACTTAGGCTTCCATTTATTATAGAACCAGGTAGCAAGGAATGTTCCAGTAATTACGCCAATGAGTGAACCTGCTGCTTAGAGCTTCCCTTTATTCTCCATAAAGGTATCTTCAAGTTATCAGTCTCCCCAGTCTGTGCAGAGTGAGAAACAGGCCAACTCACTAAAGCCCAGTTCAAGGCCTCTCTGTTGTCTCTGGCATTTTTGAAAGAATAAGAACTCAAGGATCCATCCTATTACTAAAAGAGGAAGTTCTTGCCGTGTTCCTGTTACTATCCCATTTTCTCCTCTGATTTATTTTTTTCCTCTGCCTTCAGGCTTATTGCTGGCAGTGGGGATGTCCATGGCCTGACTCATGATAAATTAGCAGAGACACTGGCTTTGAAGAGTTAAAAAAAATTTCCCCTTCTCTTACTAAGAACCTTATTTAATCTCATTGAGCTCCTTTTCCTAGCTGTAAAACAGGATAATACTCTCTGGAGTTTGCATGAGGATCAAATAGTACAATATGTTTACAGAGAGCCTGGCACCCAGCAGACTCTCTCAAAAGGAATTCCATCCTTCTTGATCTTCAACAACTTGTGCAAGAAAAAGGAAAAATGAAAAACCTATGGAGCTGGTGCATATGATGGGGAAGCAGAAAGTAGGCACGAGTGACAGCAAAGACACCTAGAGCCCAGAGCATCCAGGCAAATGTGGTGGCAGAGTTGGACCAGTTGGATAATATTCACCTAGCTCATGAACCATTTTCACTTATACTTCCTGTAGTATTGACATGTCAGTCCTGCATGGTTCACCTTTTGCAGTTGAGACCATGTAACTTACTGAGGTCATGGTGAGTGGAGACAAATCCAGGACTCAACCAAACCTCCTATCTATCACTAGCTGTGCCATTGCTTCCACACTGAGTACTTCTGCTTAGACATGTCATGTCCGGAAGAAGGGTGGGTCAGGAATATGGCACACAAGAGATTAGCATAGTTGACCCTTGAACAATGCAGGTTTGAATTATGTAGGTCCACTTACACGTGAATTTTCTTCTGCCTCTGCTGCCACTGAGACAGCAAGACCAATCCTTTCTCTTCCTTCTCCTCAACCTACTCAATGTGAAGATGATAAGCATGAAGAGGATGTATTTTCTCTTCCTCGTGATTGTCTTAATAACATGTTCTTTTCTCTAGCTTACTTTACTGTAAAAATACAGTATATAATACATATAACGTACAAAATATGTGTTCATTAACTGTTTATCAGGAAGACTTCCAGTCAACAATAGGTTATTAGTAGTTGAGTTTCTGGTGAGTCAAAGGTATATTCTGATTTTCTATTCTATGGGAGTCAGCATCGTTCAAAGGTCAACCAGAATAATGAAAATGCAAGGGTCTATGGAGGTGATTTTGTGTGTTCTCTGGCAATACCTACATAGAAGTAGCCTGGCTAACCTCAGGAAAGAGCAAGCAACTGTATGATATAGATATACATATATATATATATATATGCAAATGCACATATATATTTGTCTATCTATAGACATGTATCCAGAATATGAAAATGCCTATTATGGTTGATCTTTCTTCAATTTTCAACTGCGTGCTTTGGCAGCAGGTAATCACTGTAAAATATTCAGAAAAAGCAAGAATTGAGACCAAATATGACTGTCAGAGTAGGTACTATTTGATTCATTCATTCATTCAGACACTCATTTACTCAGCATTACTTCTCTGAGCACTTTTCTCTACTATGCTCTATGCTGGATCCTGCAGATAGAAATAAATAAGAAATAAAAGTCAGAAAAAAAGTTTGTTCTTAAGGCACCTCCAGTTCTGATTTATTTATTAGAATGAGCGTCACTGTCTCTGTGTATGATTAGGTCCAATAAACCATAATCATAATTTTTATTCCTAGAAATTGGCCAGATGACCCCTTCAGTATATTGATGTTCTCCAGTCAACAATCTCAAGAGCTCATCAAACAGTATGAAAAGAGAAAGGGAGGAGGTCAGAGAAGAAGGCATGGATGAGCAAAGAGGGCTACAACTTTTCAATAATATGAGCACTGGAATTCCTTTTTCCCGGTCCAAACAGAAGATGTAGTCATAAACCAAATCATGTTTTATTAAAACACACACATATATATGTTTACATAATAGTTACATATATTATATATGAATATAGTTATATGTTATATGTAAATTATATATAAAGTTATATATAATATATAAATAAATAAATATATGTGTATATATATAAAGTGATATATACGTATAAAACTTTAGGCTCTATCCAAAAAGGATTTGAGTCTGTTTACAATAAGGGCCAGGCATATGGAAATTCACTAAAAAATAGTAAATCAGAACCAAAAAAATGAGAAAAAGGGAAAGATTCAGAGCTTCATAGGATAATATAATTCTCCTTGACATGGTGGAGGATCATACTGGGCTCCGAGTTTTCCAGCAGTGGCAAAAGTACGAGTATAAAATTCTATAGCTCTTATTCTCTGAGCAGCAAAAGCTCTAAAAGTTGATTACATATAAAAGTGTTTGGGGGGATTATTGTACTTCTACTTTGTTGGGTTTTTCTTTTCCTTTTTCCCCGGGGCTGTATTTTTAAAGTAACACCCAATTTAGGACTTGACATGAAGAACATTGAAAAACAGAAAGGACAAAGTCCCTCTCCTTTGGAGTATGAGCTTTCTGGGGAGGGACCACACTATTCTTCATTTTTAGATTCCTAGAGTGCAGGGATACGACTGGTTAGAAGCTCAACAAATGATTGCTGGATGAATGAATCAGTGTATCACAGACTAATTGATTGTAGTCTTAACAGCAAATACCAAAGCAAATTTCCTACAACTGATGCTGATAACAATGTTTGCAAACATCTCAGTATGTGCTCTTAAAGAGCAGATCAATGAAGGTAAGGAATGTGACCCAAGTTAAAAGGCTTTCATTCATCTAATTTTGAGAGAATAAAAGTAGACCATAGGAGAGGCAGCACCAATATTCAACCTGACCATGCCAGCATGGCTGACCCATTTGTGTGTAGTCAGAGTCCATTGAAATTGCTTGATGGATGTTGACTATTCTGAATATCCTCCGCAGAGGAGGAGGATGTACCATTCTTTGCTTCAACTCTTTCTCATGAATTCACTTCTTTCATTTTAAACTATTTAAAAAATAATAGAAACCTTGATGACCAGGTGCGGTGGCTCACGCCTGTAATCCCAGTACTTTGGGAGGCTGAGGTGGGCGGATCACCTGAGGTCAGGAGTTCAAGACCAACATAGAGAAACCCTGTCTCTACTAAAAATACAAAATTAGCCGGGCATGGTGGCCTATTCCTGTAATCCCAGCTACTTGGGAGGCTGAGGCAGGAGAATCACTTGAAGCCGGGAGGCAGAGGTTGCAGTGAGCTGAGATCACGTCATTGCACTCCAGCCTGGGCTCGAAACTCCATCTCAAAATAATAATAATAAAAACAACAACAATAATAATAATAATAATAGAAACCTTGAATGCCACTATATTATGCCACTGTATTACTTTACAGCGTGAAATAGAATATCAAGTGAAATAGATGCTTGTGTTTGCTCAAGAGCCCAGTCTCTTCTCACAGGTAGTTCTTCTATCTAGGAAGTCAAAGTATAAGAAAGTTGCTTGATGACTCTTAAATCAGAGCAGGCAGAGTTTGCTGAATTTTCTTAATTATTGGGGGTGCTGTTGAGTATGATCAATGACGTGTTCTCCAATGTTCACAAAAAGTTCCAGCCATACAGACTCTAGTGTGAGTGGGTCAAGATATCCTCTCTCCTAGGGCCTCACTGCATTAGCCAAGGTATTTAGACAAAGTGCATGAAAACCTATTCGAGTTTACCGAATATGCCAGACCTGATGCTTGTGCAGGCCACCCATGTCAGTAAGAAAAAAGTCTCCCACCCCATCTTCTGGATTTGATAACTGCAACAGTGAATATTGGCACTCTACTAAAGTTCTTAGTCACTCTTATTTGCTTCTCCCTGAGTTTCCATCTAATATCAAAGAAACAGAAGGAGTGTAAGTTATGGCTGTTTTTTCACAAGAAAGAGGAGAAACCATAAAATCTTTTAAAAAGCCTTTTACAGATAAATTGTTTCTAAGCACGACCACACTCCTGAAACACTCAGTGAATGGTATTGAGGTGCGGGGTGCTGCTGGAATTTATCCAAGACTTCAGATGCTGTGAGGATTGGCCATTATCCTTGCCAGACAGGCTTGTCCATCTTCCCATCAGTTGCAAGACATTTAATAAAAACAGGCTGCGTTAATTCATGCTTGTTTAATGGACTGCTCCACAGGGCCTCAACTGGGTAAGCCTGCAAGACCCAGCCGTGCATGGCAAATGGCTAAGCAGATGGTTTCAGTTTAGATAGTGGCTGTCAATGGTTTGGTGCAAACAGCTCTTGCAAACCAGCATGAAGTGAACAGATTGCATGGTGGCTGGGAGAAACATATGTAATTGGAAACAGTAGCCACTTACAATGGGGGCACATTTTCAATCTTTATCACAGTGGCTCCAGTTGGGAAAAAGAGAGTTGATTAACCAAATGTGTTCTTGGCTGTGATGAATCCAACATTAAGAAAATTTGGGTAGTGTCTCAGGAGGGTGCTGGGCATGGCTGGTCTGCTGCATTAATCAAGGATGTCTGGATCCCAGAACTAATCCTGTTCCTGGGAGACAGGGAGGCACTTGGAGAAGTAGGCAACATGCTCAAAAGAGCCAAATCAGCAAGCCGAAACTTGCAATAACTGGAGTTATGGCAATAGAGAAGATCAGATAGTTTAGGCAAACTGTGTCCATGGGCATAACAGACGAGAAAAGGTAGGAATCCACATGGGTTCTTCAGGGAAAGGAAGCAGAGGTGCATGATTTTTGAGACCCTCACCGAGAGAGGACATATGAAGGTTTGCAGCAGATAGTATGGCTCCAGGCTCCAGGTCAAGGCCACTTAAAAGACTGGATCTGAGAGGGAGTTGTATGGGCCAGACAGGGACATTTCTTAGAATGACAGTGGAATGAAAACATTCCCTGAGAGAGAGACAAGGCAAATGGACCAAGGCAGGGACTGGACCCTGGCCTTACAGTCAACTTTGCAGAAAATGTGGCTTCCATATTTATTGGCATTTATTGAGTAGTTATCGCATCCTAGTCCTTGCGATAGTCTGGGGACACAGATCAATGAGACATGAATGATCTTCCTGACTCCTTTTGTCTATCACTCCTACTATTCCTCACCTCCATCAGCACTTCTCTGCTCACCTCCTTGACTATATTAAATTCTCCTGCTAGTCAGTGTGCTGTGTAGTTGCTGTTCTTAACACCTGTAAGTTTCGATTTTTTTTCATGTATTAGATTATGATTTTGTTAACTCTCTTACTAGACTGTATGTACTGTGACATCGGGGAACACTTTTGGCTGTTTGTTTTTTTAAATCAATGTATTTCGTGTCTTCCAGGGAGTGAACACTCAAGAATATTTGCTTAACTAATGCATGGATGAGTGAGGGGAAAAAAATGATTTCTTTTTTCTATAATTGCTCAGAACCCAGGAAATAGCGACAATGCCAAAGTAGAAGAAAACCCAAGGCTCAGTACTCAACCTAGACCATGGGCAGTCAACGAAGGCCTCCTGGGGCAGGTGACCCATGGCTAAGGTTTGAAGTTTAAGGTGAAGTTGGCCCAGCAAAGATGGCAAGAAAAGCTGCAGAAACTTGACACAGCTCCTGAGATATGGACTGAAGCTGCTTAAATGTTTTCTGCCCAATGCTCCCTAAGTTTGGAAAATGGCAGGCAGAATGGAACCAGTGTTAGTATTCCCTGGTTCAGCTATGGAGAGCACAGGGTAGAAGGACAGGGGTCTAGGTAAGACCTACATAGGATGGAGCACCAGGCACCGTGAGAACAGCAGAGTCTTTCTCAAGGGAAATATTGTCTCTCCATCACAGTAAATGTAGAAATGACAGAGCCTGAGATCTGGCTGCCTGGATGCCATGAGGGCCACAAAGAGCTGCCCAGGTTTGCCCCAGCTCCCCCAGTCCCCGGAGTCTGACTCTATACTGCACTCTCTCACAGTGTTCTGTCCTAGGCCTGGCACCGTATTTGCTGTGTGTCAGGAAGGCCAACCAGACTGAGGCACCCTTGGCAAGGAGGGCTGGGATTGTTCTGATACTAAGGTGCTATCTCCTTGAGTCAATTTTCTCTGGCGATAACACTCGCCCCGTGTAAAGGGCCTGTGTGAAGGACCCATTCTTTTCTCTGCCCCTTTACACAGCCTGGCTGTCAGCTCTCTCGGCAAAGCCCAGGCTGCTGACGTGACAAGGTCACCCGGGAGATGTGAGCTACACGTATGCAGGGCACTGAATCAAAGGAGGCTCAGTGCCATCTGGCCCAACACCCTTACTTGACAGATGAGACAACTGAGGCCCAGAGAGAGGGTGAGACTAATTCAAGGTCCCACCTAAAGCTACCAACATCAAGGCAAGAACCCAAGACTTTTGACTCCCTCTTTGAGTGCTCAGTCACCAAAGAAACAGACAATGAAAGAAACCCAACATCATTCAGAACCACAGTTCATGGAGGGAAACAGTCAGGTGAGGTCTTTGAATAGTAATCCTCCTGTTGGAACACCTCACCACACTAAGGCACCTAGAGACACAGCGTGTGTGACTTTGCACAAATTGCTTTTCCTCTCTGAATGTGTAATAGAGGGACAAAAACGATCACGGTTCTCACATTGTCCCTGATCATGAGAAATTCACTTAGGAAGATATGATCCCAAGCCAATCATAGTACAGGATGAGTATACTAGCGATGTATACAAGGTACTCAGTTTGTTCAAGGACTGACAGTTTGTCCAAGGGAGAACCTGGAAGGGCTTCTCAGAGCAAGTGGCACTTTGGCAAGGTTTTTAAGCAGCTCATCCCATAGGTGAAGATAGTGGACAGTCAGAACAGAGGCAGCAGCATGCACCCAAAAGCCTGCTGTGGGAACTCCCCATCTTGTGTTGTGATGAGAATGTGAAGTGCAAAGAAGTGCATAGGGGTTGACACATGGGACTGAACGGGTGTCAGAGTCCAGATCTTGATGGTCAGGGAGATAGTGGTCAGATCTGAATTGGAAACAATCACTCTGGGACTGGGTATGGTGGTCCGAGTCTGTAATCCTAGCACCTTGGGAGGCCAAGGTGGGAGGATTGCTTGAGCCCAGGAGTTCGAGACCAGCCTGGTAAAGATGGTGAAACCTCATCTCTACGAAAAATACAAAAATTAGCCAGGTGTCATGGCGCACTTCTGTAGTCCCAGGTACTTGGGAGGCTGAGGTGGGAAGATTTCTTGAGCTCAGGAGGTTGAGGGTGCAGTGAGCAAAGATTGTGGCACTGCACTTCAGCCTGGGCACCAGAGTGAGACCCTGCTTGGAAAAAAAAAGAAGAAAAAAGAAAACACTCTGGATCATCAAGTTCAAGTCAACATCAAGTGAAATATACCTCTCTGAAATTTGTTGTGAAACCTCAACTGAATAATTCATTTTCAGCATATCGAACTGAATAAATCTATTTTGTCCATTTAAATTGTATCATTTTATAGTTTGAGTTTAATCATTTTAAGAGAGCTACAAGTGTAAGGAGTATATAGCTACTTTTATGTCAGCATACATTTAAATATCACTAAATTAAGTTTTTTAAAAGCTACACTGGAGGTTGCTATGAAGGATGGAGCTATGAAGGACAGAGTCAAGAAGACCAGCCAAGGGAAATTTGTAATTGTGTAGGTGAGAAATAATCCCTGAGACAGAATACAGTGCATGGCTTTAAAACGTGGGCTCCTGTGTCATGCTATCTGGGGATAACTTCAGTTTCCAATCCTTACGATTTAATTTGGACAAGTAAAATCACTTCTCTAAACCTCAGTTTCCTCTTCTGTAAGCTGGGGATAATAATACAATGGAACTATTTCATTGGATGAAATGAATTCTAATGATTAATAATAATTCATATAAAGTATTTGACATGGAATTTGGCCAAAGTATATGTTCAATAAAACTTAAAAGAAAAACTCACGGCAAACAAAACCACCAACAAAACACAACGATGGAACCAAGGGCAATGTACACTAGACAGTCTTACATCGAAACGTAATTTTAGTGGCGAGAGAAAGAAAACTGGGAGAGGAAACCTTTGGGATGGAAGGTTCTAAGACCTGTCATGACCAACCTCCAGAGCTCTGTGTTGGGTTCCTTCCTGAGACCCTTTAGGGTGCTCTGTGATGAGAGTTAGGGATGTAAAACTGCAACTGGGTGTTGTCTCCAAACTCCCAATAACCTCAGCAGGGAGGACACCAGGTTCAAGAGGACCAAGAAGAGACCCAGAGCCAGCAAACAAGACATGGGGTTTCATTATGGGTTTACATACAGGAGAGAGAGTCCAGTTGAGGCAGGGGAATAGGGTCTGGAGGCAGGGAACCTAAGGCCATTTCACGCCAACTTCCTAGAACTAAATTGAAAAGAAAACCCTAACTTTTCACTCCCAAGTAACAAAAGGACCAGAGGCTACTCCCTTTGCAAATCCCCCGCCTTTTCTGTGTCGCAGATGGGAAATTGGCTGTGCACAACCAATCAGACTTATTGTGGACTGAGTCTTCCTTTGCACAGGAGTACAACTTTGTAATTCACCTCAGCCTCTGATTGGTTGCTTTTTGCAGCCAATCAGATGTTTGCATAGGAGTGTGACCTTTGTAATTCCACTGCACCCTCTGACTGGTTGCTTTCTGCAACCAATCAGACCGATTGCAGGCCACCATTTCATTTACATGAGATGAGCATGAGGTGGCCGTTGGGAAACCTCTAGGGAGTATTTGGACCTGAGATTCTGCATCGGGGCCCTTGAGCTGCTGCTCGGCCTGCTCACATACTGTGGAGTGCATTTTCATTTTCAATAAATCCCTGCTTACTTTCTTTCATTGCCTCATTCTTTCTTTGCTTTGCTGCACGTTTTGTCCAATTCTTTGCTCAAAATGCAAAGAACCTGGACAATTTAAGTCAAGACCCTCTACCTGTAACACAGTCGTGTGAGTTGGACAAGATAACCGCATAGCCCAGTGGCAGTGGGCTGGGCAGAAAAGCTGCAATCACCCTCAAACATCATCCAGTTTATAGAGCGTTTTCACTTAACACCCTCCCCATAATGACCTCCACCTGGCCACCTTTACTTAATCCGAAACTCAGAGCTTCAATCCCCTTACAGCCCCATGTTCCACGGGACGGGGTGGAGCTCAGATGTTTCTCATAGACAAGGAATAAATCTTTGGGTTGGCCACTCCTGGATTCCCTAGCTGAGAACACACATTCACATACATCTGCCAGGGTCATTCAAAGGGTTTGCTTAGGTTATTGCTGTCAGATGCGTTTACCCCACACTGGGTGAAAATGATGCCTTTGCATCTGCAACTGGGCCTCACTTCAGAGTGCCATTGACTGACTGCTGGAAGTTTCAAAAACAGAGTGAAGGATCATTTGCCTTTCGTTGAAATACAAGATTCATTTAAAAGTGAACACTTCACAGGGCACTGCTTTGGTCGAAGAAAGATGTTTCTAAATCCTTTATGCTACAAGTCTTCAGGTCTCCTAGGCTGGGGTTTGACGTTTTTCATCCAGTGTCCATCTCTGATTTCTCTCCTTCTGCCCTATCCCAGGAAGTAAAGACTATTGAAAATTTAGATGTTAAATGAAGACATTCCTGTCATACTCACTTTTTAACATTTAGGGGAAAGAGCATTGAAGGGCTGCCTTTGATCCTACCCAGATTTTATTATTTTAACACCCTCAATTTTTGTCACAAATTCTATTTTCTATAACTTCATTAGAGTCGGGGGAAAGTTCCAGTTTCCTAGCTTAAATGAGGATAAAATGTAAACAGGTGACCTTGATTATTCCTTTGTAGTAGAAGGACATTCTGTCTCTACTCAGCTTAAATGCAGTTTCCAGAGAACTGAAGAAGTTCTCTAAGAACTTGGAAAATCTCTAATTGGGAAATTAAAGACACCTGGATTTTATTCACTTATTCATTCATATATTGAACAGCTATTTACTGAAATTTAGCTTTTTCTTTTTTCATACTCCATACCTTCTGTTGGATTTATAACAGTAAATCAACTAAGATTAGAATTCAGGGCCTCAGGGAGGGAAGGAAGGGATTAATCAATTTCAAATAATAACAATACAATTGCATTTAATCTTGCAAATAGGCTAAGCAGAAGCACACACAGCTCCAAGAATGTTTATTAGGGAAATTTGATCTTATCTGAGGGGTTGGAATCACAGTTCTGCCACTTTCTAATCACATGGGCTTCTAAAAAAAAATTTAAACTTCTGGAGCCTCAGTTTACCCATCTGTAATCCAGGGTCTGTCTTCCAGGACTATGGTGAGGATTCTAGGAGATAAAGTGTGACTGTGCCAGCACAGGAATAGTCTGTGGTAAATGCTCGGTTAATCTCTTCCTTTTGTCGTTGTTTCCTTGAGGTTATTAATACTTAGGTAAAAAACAAATTATTTTCAAAGCTGTCTGTTTGGAAATGACAGAGGGAGGAATTAGTCTACATTTTTGGGCTAACTATATTATTGCAAAAATATTCTCTCTCTCTCGCTTCTTAAATAACTCTAGACATGGGCTCCAGGACCACAGAAGGAAAGTCGGGTAGAAGGAAAGCACTTGGGGCCCTGAATCTGGAAACAAACTCTTGCTATTATGCAAAGGCAGTTCACAGCACTCAGACCCCATTCATCTCTAGTAATAGCCCAGTGGTGCACCATGTGCATTTCCTGTGTATCCTAGCCAGGAAATGGGAATGGGATAGTGTTACTATTTCACCACAGCCCCTCCTTTTTGTCACTGGTAACTGAGACAGAGCACTAGGGGACAAGTCATTCTATTATCACCAGCTGTGGACTGAGGTAGTGGATTTAAAGCAGCTCTTTCATAAAGTATGACCGAAACCAAACCAAAAAACACCATGCATGAAAGAAAAAAAAAGACTGAAAAGAAATATACTAAATATTAGGAGTGGAAAACATAACTTGGTTTTTCTGCTCCTTTTACTTCTACATATTTTCCTAAACATTATAAATAACACATTACTGTTAACATGTTGAGATAAGAACAGTTTTTTAAGGCATTCAACTATGACCTCATAGACAAGACTGAGCATATTTTAAAAGTCTAATATTGAGTTCAGCACATACACCCTACTCATTGTCCCAAAACAAGATTCCAATTCTGAGATATTATCTGGGCGGTGACTCCTCTGACTCCTCCTACTTTTCTTTCCTCTCCTATGAGTTTGCTCCTATAAGTCCTGAAATGCATCTCTTATTCCACGTGTTACACTGTTTGTATCTCTTTACTATTGAAGTGTGAGTTCTTCAAGTTCGAACATCTTGTCTTGTTCAATTTTTTTAGATCTCCTATACCTAGCACAAGACAACTACAAAATAATATAATAATGGTAATAATAATGATGATGACAACAGTAGAAGGAGGAAAAAGGGGGAAAAGGAACTAATATTTACTGCCTATGCTATAATAGGTCCATCTAGGAATAATCTCATTCAGTCTTTAGAACTGGCAAGTTGGATGTGTTACTTCTGATTTACAAAAATTAGACTGAAATTACAAATTTTTTTCTGATTTACAAAGACGTGTTATTTCTGATTTACAAAAATTAGACATGATATCAAGCTCTGAGACAAAATTGAAGTCACAGGCTAAGTAACCTACCTCCTAAGGTCTCTTAGCTGTGTTGCTGGGATTCAAACCCACAGCCCAGGCTGCTGTGCTATGCAGTGTGTGCTGTGCTTACGCTGCTGACCAGTGACACGATTTGGCATTAAACAAAATTATTTTTAAAAATTGAAGGATTAATGAATGTCCTGGGTATCGGGCAGATCATACAAACATAAGGGGCAAATAGTCTGATAATAAGAGATGACAAAGTTAAATGCCTTTGGAGTCCAAGTGGTGAAGGGGGTCCAATGGAGTCTGCAGTGAGATTGAGACTGCCTGTCTCACCCACAGGGGGCACCTGCGAGCCTGTAAGCACTTTTTTTTTTTTTTTGGACCTCTTTAGAGGATCATCAAGACCTAATAGTGTGAAAGAGAGAAATCCTGACTAAACAGAACTATTCTTCTTAAATGCACTTGGAGCACTTCAAAGTTTCTAGGAAGAGGAATTGGAAGTTGGCATCAGAGTCCCATTGGCTGTTGACTACTTGTTGTAGATATTTATATTTAAGTTAACGGTATAGCAGCATGCATCAATTCTGAGTCCCATATGTGGATTCAGGAATCTTCAACTGATGCTTCTGATGTCTTCAAAAAATCTGGGATACAAATATGAATATAAATGAGTACAGGAAGCTTCATTCCAGATCAACAATTCTCTGTATAAGTGAGCAACTTCAGCAGGTGTTTTCTGCTTTTATGTGTGTCTCATTAGCCAGGAAACCAAAGTTTCCAACTTGGCCTCTTGTTGAGTTACCCAGAACACCACAGTCTCAACTTCTAGTGTTACTTCTCAAACTTTGCATTGAGGTCAGTTCTGAATCTTGGATTAAACCCCTAAATTTATATTAGGTTGGTGCAAAAAAGTAATTATGTCTTTTTGCTATTAAAAGTAATGGCAGGCTGGGAGCGGTGGCTCATGCCTGTAATCCTAGCACTTTGGGAGGCCAAGGCAGGCAGCTCACTTGAGGTCAGGAGTTCCAGACCAGCCTGGCCAACATGGTGAAACCCCGCCTCTACTAAAAGTACAAAAATTAGCCGGGTGTGGTGGCGCACATCTGTTACCCCAGCTACTTGGTAGGCTGAGGCAGGAGAATCGCTTGAACCCGAGAGGCGGAGGTTGCAGTGAGCTGAGATCATGCCATCGCACTCCAGCCTGGGCAACAGAGCAAGACTCTGACCAAAAAAAAAAAAAAAAAAAAGTAATGACAATTACTTTTATAGTAATATGCTCTAATTGCATTTATTAGTGGTTATGCTATACTATCTTAAAATTG
>NW_012108252.1:3623110-3626325 GCF_000951045.1 Mandrillus leucophaeus
CACCATGCATGAAAGAAAAAAAAAGACTGAAAAGAAATATACTAAATATTAGGAGTGGAAAACATAACTTGGTTTTTCTGCTCCTTTTACTTCTACATATTTTCCTAAACATTATAAATAACACATTACTGTTAACATGTTGAGATAAGAACAGTTTTTTAAGGCATTCAACTATGACCTCATAGACAAGACTGAGCATATTTTAAAAGCCTAATATTGAGTTCAGCACATACACCCTACTCATTGTCCCAAAACAAGATTCCAATTCTGAGATATTATCTGGGCGGTGACTCCTCTGACTCCTCCTACTTTTCTTTCCTCTCCTATGAGTTTGCTCCTATAAGTCCTGAAATGCATCTCTTATTCCACGTGTTACACTGTTTGTATCTCTTTACTATTGAAGTGTGAGTTCTTCAAGTTCGAACATCTTGTCTTGTTCAATTTTTTTAGATCTCCTATACCTAGCACAAGACAACTACAAAATAATATAATAATGGTAATAATAATGATGATGACAACAGTAGAAGGAGGAAAAAGGGGGAAAAGGAACTAATATTTACTGCCTATGCTATAATAGGTCCATCTAGGAATAATCTCATTCAGTCTTTAGAACTGGCAAGTTGGATGTGTTACTTCTGATTTACAAAAATTAGACTGAAATTACAAATTTTTTTCTGATTTACAAAGACGTGTTATTTCTGATTTACAAAAATTAGACATGATATCAAGCTCTGAGACAAAATTGAAGTCACAGGCTAAGTAACCTACCTCCTAAGGTCTCTTAGCTGTGTTGCTGGGATTCAAACCCACAGCCCAGGCTGCTGTGCTATGCAGTGTGTGCTGTGCTTACGCTGCTGACCAGTGACACGATTTGGCATTAAACAAAATTATTTTTAAAAATTGAAGGATTAATGAATGTCCTGGGTATCGGGCAGATCATACAAACATAAGGGGCAAATAGTCTGATAATAAGAGATGACAAAGTTAAATGCCTTTGGAGTCCAAGTGGTGAAGGGGGTCCAATGGAGTCTGCAGTGAGATTGAGACTGCCTGTCTCACCCACAGGGGGCACCTGCGAGCCTGTAAGCACTTTTTTTTTTTTTTTGGACCTCTTTAGAGGATCATCAAGACCTAATAGTGTGAAAGAGAGAAATCCTGACTAAACAGAACTATTCTTCTTAAATGCACTTGGAGCACTTCAAAGTTTCTAGGAAGAGGAATTGGAAGTTGGCATCAGAGTCCCATTGGCTGTTGACTACTTGTTGTAGATATTTATATTTAAGTTAACGGTATAGCAGCATGCATCAATTCTGAGTCCCATATGTGGATTCAGGAATCTTCAACTGATGCTTCTGATGTCTTCAAAAAATCTGGGATACAAATATGAATATAAATGAGTACAGGAAGCTTCATTCCAGATCAACAATTCTCTGTATAAGTGAGCAACTTCAGCAGGTGTTTTCTGCTTTTATGTGTGTCTCATTAGCCAGGAAACCAAAGTTTCCAACTTGGCCTCTTGTTGAGTTACCCAGAACACCACAGTCTCAACTTCTAGTGTTACTTCTCAAACTTTGCATTGAGGTCAGTTCTGAATCTTGGATTAAACCCCTAAATTTATATTAGGTTGGTGCAAAAAAGTAATTATGTCTTTTTGCTATTAAAAGTAATGGCAGGCTGGGAGCGGTGGCTCATGCCTGTAATCCTAGCACTTTGGGAGGCCAAGGCAGGCAGCTCACTTGAGGTCAGGAGTTCCAGACCAGCCTGGCCAACATGGTGAAACCCCGCCTCTACTAAAAGTACAAAAATTAGCTGGGTGTGGTGGCGCACATCTGTTACCCCAGCTACTTGGTAGGCTGAGGCAGGAGAATCGCTTGAACCCGAGAGGCGGAGGTTGCAGTGAGCTGAGATCATGCCATCGCACTCCAGCCTGGGCAACAGAGCAAGACTCTGACCAAAAAAAAAAAAAAAAAAAAGTAATGACAATTACTTTTATAGTAATATGCTCTAATTGCATTTATTAGTGGTTATGCTATACTATCTTAAAATTGTTAGTTACATATTCGCTTTCCTAGTAAAACAAGCACTTCTGTCAAGCAAGGGCTTTCTCTTTTTATCTTTGTCTGCAACAAAGGACTACAAATATAAAAGTGCCATTGAAGGTAATGGCCAAAACCACAATTACTTTTTTGCACCCACCTGACAGTTGACTGAAAACTACAATAATTGGATCATTTTGGATGGAGAGAAATAATTGAGTCTCTTACAAGGTTTTATCAAGTGCAGTCTATTCCAGTCAAGCTAGTAGACCGGTGCCAGGTAGTTTTGAAATGTAAATATGATTTTAAAATACTGTTTTATTAGAAAAGAATAAAACATAAATAACTAGACCTAACTAATCAAAATTGTCATAGGAAAATCAGGTTGTACCATTGGTTGTATTTTCTTATCTATTTAACTCAGGAAAACTTCTGAGAGCAATATAGATTTAATTCAAACTTCTGTTTCTTCTATATCTTTAACTCATTCACCATTCACTGGGCTTCTACTCTGTGCCAGGTGCCATGCTATGCATTACGTATTCAGGAAGTGACACAAACACTTTCTCTGCATTAATATGCTTACAGCATAATAAGGAAGCTAACTGACAACTTGCTTGTGTGAGATTATAATGGAAAGAACCTGGTCAACTTCTCATTATTCTTCAAAATAGCTCAGCTGCCACCATCTCCAGGCAGTTTTCCTTGATCTGAAGAAGGGATAACTCATTTCTAATTGCATTTATTGCTGCATATGCTATATTATCTTCAACTTATTGGTTACATATGCAGCTTCCTACAAACATTTTGGCAATTTTACATTAACCAAAAGGGTGATAGGAAAGTAGAGAAAAACAGGAATAGATTTAAGTTCAGTAGAATGACTGCTTCCAAGTATCTCATGACTTTCTTATCACCACAAACATTCCTTGTGAGAGTTTTATTCTTATATTGCTGTATCCACAACACTAGGAACAGTGTCTGACTAGTAATAGCTATTTTGTATATGAGGTTTAATTAGACATTAAAGACAAAGAATTTGAAAAAAAAAAAAAAAGTTGGCCAGACGCAGTGGTTTGAGTTTGTAATTCAGCACTTTGGGATGCCGAGACAGGTGGATCACTTGAGGCCAGGAGTTCGAGACCATTTTGGCAAACATGGTGAAACCCCATTTCTGCT
>NW_012108252.1:3626965-3638175 GCF_000951045.1 Mandrillus leucophaeus
TCTGAACAATAGTTTAAGGACTAAAAAATACAGAAACCCAAAATAATAAAGAAATCAGAAGAAAACAGAGCTTTTTGGAAGATGGAAAGCAGATGGGAACTGAATTAGCAGACCCAGTAAAGCATAATTATAATTCAAAATCTTATAATTCAAATATAAGCAAGAGAAATATGAGCCATATATAAGCAACAAAAAAAAAAAAAAAAAAATATAGACTTCTCTATTTACTCAGAAGCCAACGCAGAATCCCCATGCTGGGTAGCATTAGGTACGTCTGAAAAGACAGGTCCATGTAGGAGAACTGGTTGAAAGTGTATTTAGAAATCTGTGAGACCCCTTACCTTTTGCCAGCAGCTAAGTGACTATCCTGGCATATTGGAGGTTTCTTTCTCTGAAGAGGGTAAAACAGCAGATCTTCAGATCGCAGAATACTGAGCAGAGTTGAAAAGTGGGTCCATGCCCAGTGAAAAGGGGTTATTGAATTAAAAAGGGGGTGATCAAATGTATACACACCACATACTAAATAATCAGACTTTCTCCTCACACAACCTCCAGGATGCAGGCATCCAGGCTTATACCCTCAACGTAGAGACTGGAGGAGACTTTTTCTGGGGAATCTGATCATTCCACGAGGAAAAACATCTGACATTGGGGTATGAAATGGCTCAGCCAGATGATCCTATACTGGATCCCATGGACAGTCCTCTGTACACAGAGCTTTTTGGTGTCCTACACTTAAATATGAGATATTCAAAGAAAGTATTTTGAAATCCAGAGACCAAAAAGAACAGACAAACAAGAAACACAGCCTAAGCAGGGAGATGAAAACTTCTAAAAACTATTATTAATATGCTCCAAGCAATGAGAGAAAAATTTGTGTTGGTGAAAGAAGAATAGTATTATGTAGGAAAGGAGCATTGGATGAAAGGTTAAAAATGAGAGCTGAAGTGAAAACAGTAAGTGGGAGGATTTCCAGATAAATCTGAAGAAATAATCCAGAAAAAAATACAAAAAACAGATGAAAAATGGAAGAAAATAAATGAACCATATCAGAAGGTATAACATCGGAAAATATAAAGTTCAGGAAAAAGATAATCTGTAAAACAGAAGGTAAGACATTATTAAAGAAATGAAAAAAAAATGTTCAGAATTGAAGGATGGAGTTTTCAGGTTAAGTGGATTCAGCACAATGAATGAAAATAGACCCACATCAAAACACATCATTATAAAACTATAGATCACTGGGCACAAAGAAATCTCTAAAGTCTTTCAGAAAAAGGGGAAAAAAGGATATTTCCATACAAAGAATCAAAAACCAGAAAGGTAATAGGCTTTTCAAAGCCTCCCTAAAAGCTAGGAGAAAATTGAACAATATATTCAAAATGGATTCTTCAAGGTGAGAACGTTATATCTGGCCAAGTCATTCATTAAGTGGGATAGTAACATAAAAATCTTTTCAACTTAAAAGTTCTCCAAAAAATTACTTATCATATAACCTCATTTAGGAAGCAATTTGAGAAAGCGTACACTGAGAGAAACCAAGACAAAAGTGGAATCCAGGAAACGGTGGATCCAACACAGAATATGAACATATAAGTCCCCAAGATAATGGCAAAGGAAGATTCTAAAGTGTCAGCCATCCAAGAGGTCTAGAGAACAATCTCCCTGCATAAGACCAGTTCAGGAGGCTCTGCGGGTATTTCTTCAAGAGGAAATCAGTAATTACCTAATGTATTTGAATGTTTTAAAAGGAGGTTTTTCACAACTTGGGAAGAATTTGGGGATAAATTAGCGATATGTACTAGAAAAACTAAGCGAAAGAAAAATCTTTTGGAAAATGAGTGGACTGTGCAGGGAAGGAAATATACTACACAATGAACTGCAAATAACAGTTATATATAATCATTGTAATATAAATATTGAAAACTGAGCCACAGTGAAAACATAGCTATCTCCTGGGACTGGTGAACAAAAGCGTGCCTGGGTTAAGTGGAGCAGAGGGTGAAAGAGAGCTAAATCCTAGTTTCCCATGCTGGGAAGTTAATTTGTAATCCCTAAACTAAAATAAAAATTAAGAAGGAATATTATAAGCATGTTATTTAGAGGATATGGAGGCAGATATGGAAAGCACAAGCTGAAAGAACTGAACGCACTTCTCATTGAATTATTTGATTCTTTAAGCTATGCGTGTAAATCACATCGATAAAAATAAAAACTAAATTTGTAAAAAATGAATTTATCAAGTTGTAGAGAAAGTAAGATGTTGACCTCTATCTACCCTTGGTTCTTAGGGACTGTTTTACTTTCTAAATATTCATATTTACCAGCCCTCTTGCTCTTTAAGGATGTAAAATAGCCCTTCTGTCAATTTAACAATGTTTTATTTGCATTTTAGAGATTTCTGTATCATGGCTTTTGTGATTACAATTGCTCTGGAAGGCTAAGCCCAGCAGCCATATTGTCTGTTTGCCTTTCTGAATCAGGTTTCGAATGGTGAGCAAGGACTCAGCCTCTCCATTCTGCATTTGTGTTTACTCAGGCAGGTGCCATTTTGTGACAAAGAAGATAAGATCTGTTCCCAGGACTGTACGAGGTGAGGTGACAAGTATATTATTTGAACATGTGGGAAAATTATTTAAATAAAAATGCACAAGATTATCAACACCCATATCAATCAGTTTAAACAGGAACAAAATAAATATCACCCTGCCTTCACCTACTTACTTGGCAGCTTATCCGCCAAGTGTCTACAAAGAACAAGGAGGCAAGATGTTGACAGCAGTTGAGAATTTATTGAGTCAGGTATGGAGAAAATAGAAACTGCATAAAAACTGGATGTTAGTAAGTCTTAAACCACTATTATATAATATAATCTTTAGAACAATCTTATCGGGTATTTATTAATACCCCAAATTTACAGACAAGACACTTAGAATTTAAGCAACTTGTCTACGGGAAAGAGCCTTGGAATCAAATTTATGTCTATTTCATTATAAAGCCCAACCTCTTAAACATTTGCACTGCTTAGGGGAGAGCTTATAAATCATGTTCACGCCATGGGGATGTTCACGTTTGTGAGTATACGTGCATATACACACACATTTGTTTGTTGGGAGAGGGAGAATTATCAGAATTCTAGAATATTCTGGACATTCTATTTTGTTGCATCACCCATTGGTCTCCTTGTAATTTTGAAGGGAAATAAATGTACCAAGGATAAAGCCAAAACCATGTGCTCTCCTTGTAACTTTGCACTTTGACCCTAAATATCTACATAGTCAGTCCCTGGTGAGCTAGACTGAGTGGTGTGAAAAATGCCTGGCAAGAGACAAAGCTGAATGCTTTCTCCTCTGGACATTTTCTAACCAGTTCTGTGCTGGAGAAACTTGTACTGGCTTGTAAGAGCCAATAGCTGAATTTTTTGGGATTTTGCTAGCCAGTGGGTGTCAAGATGATAGCTTGAAATGGGCCATGGTGGGAGTCTTTACGTATACCACAGTACTTTAGCTCCCTGAGTCGAACCACTCTTATGCAGAGGAAAATCCAGTCCAGGAAGAGCAAGCTGCTTCATGCAAGTGCCAAAGAGCTTTTCCCAAAACCTGGAGCAGAGCTGACCTCGGTCTTTTGGCCCAGACCTTCATAGGACACAACAACAAGAGATTCTGACCTTGTCTAATTTTGTGAAACCTGATTGGACAGGAGTGAGCAGTAAAAGAGAGAATGAGAAAGCCAAGAGTGACCTAAACAGATGGCTGGACTGCTTCCCAGGGGCAGCAGCCTCTCTCAGCCCCTTCTTGCCTCTCCACACCCTTCTGGCTTCAGAGTTGAACTTCTTTGCTCCTTCATAAAGCTTTACTCTCAAGCACTGTACCCAGGTACTACCTTTGAACTTTACCTGACTTCAAGGAAGGACTTCCTTTAAGTGGGGGCATTTCAGTTTTCCCAGGGCTACAGCAATTTATCAGCTGCACAGTGGAAAACAAGCCATGCCACCTATTGCAACCACATTTTTGTTTGCTATAAAACAGAGTGTTAACACCACCTATTTGGGGATGCTTGAAGAACAAATGTCAAGATCCTTGATATGCAGCCAAAAACGACAAACAAAAAAACATTATTGTTATTGCGATTGTCAATATTATGACTATGCATTTGGGCACTTATCAGGGAATATATTTGAAGATCAGAAAAAATCTAACTGGAATCATGCCATTCATCTCAGAGGCTAAAACACTTATTTGATGAATTTTTAAATAAATAGGAGGCTCAGGAAAATGTTGATGCTCCAGGGCCAGCATCCCTGATAATTCTAAGAGGTGACACTACACTCAAACTTCAATGTTGTTATTCAGCCGGCACCAGGTAAGAGGTCTCTGAGAAGGACACATCGGTCATGAAAACCTTATTTGTCAGCCCACCCACCTCTTTTACCTAATGTCTTTAATAGCTGGTTTTAACTGGGGGTCTTGATTCCTTGATCCACTTATTTCTCTAGGAGACAATATGGGTTTGCAGGGACATTGTCCTCACAGATGGCTTCAAACAGAGGTATCACTCTAGCTCCTCCCTGTAAGTAACTGAGTGATGGAGAGTTGGGAGTAGAATTATTCTAATTTGTTTTTCATAGATCAGGGGGCACTACCTGTAAACTTCCAAGTTTTTTTGATAGACAGTGATGGTACCAGGAATTGGCTAGGGATGGGAATGGCTAAAGATCAATGTCATAGTCTATACAACACCTTTTCCTCCAAGTCAGCATAAATCAATACACAGCAGACAACAGAACAACACACTTGTTGCATAGAGGTAGATTTACAGCAAGCTCTCCAGCCCCTTCAGCAATCAGAAGACCACCCCTCAACCCTCTCTGCACTGAAATTCTGGAGTTGCCACTTAGGGCAAACATCTCTAAACAGGTGAAAGGCTGCAGTTTAGAGGAAGAAATGGAACTAACAGGTATAGCCCAGATTAAAAACTTCAGCAAATTGGTGGAGGCTCCAAGGAAGCAGTTATGGTTCTGCTAAAACAGACCTGAGTAAGAGTCCTGGTGTACACACAATGAGTGTTGAATATGGTTGGAAACCCACTTCACATTTTATTAGTGACACTTAAATATATTTGGAAACTTTTCCCGCGAAGAGTCAATCTTCATGGATGAGAAATTCATTTAGGAAGTATGATATCTTTTAATCAAGAGATTTCACTATCTATTGGGCCTGGAAATAAACAACAAATGACCTCCAATTTCCTATAGCCAGTCACCACCCTTGAAACCCTGTGAATGATTCATGAAGGAGACCCATTGCTTCTCTCATCTGTACCACAGGTGATCTGATGGTTTCGTTGACAACCGTCTTTGTTGTATAAGTGAAGAGTATGTGTGTATGCATGTACACATAAAGCAGTAGATGAATTTCTCCTTTAGTTTACGGCTTTGGAAAATGTCTCTACCTATGCTATAAAAAAGTCCACTTTATTTTATTCAAATAATGATGGTAAGGTTACATCCCATTTTCTTTTTTGTCTTGGTTAACAAAAGACTCAACTCAATATCGTTATTTCATGTCGAAATTTATTCTGAATAGAATTTTGTTAAAACTACTTTTTCCCTCCTCTCCAAAGAATTTGAGAGAGCAAAACTCCCTTTGGAAATTTGGCAAAAGTTGAATGCATAAATAAAATCAATAATGAATACACAAAATGAATAATAAATAATGTGTAAAATAAATACATTCATACATAAAACATACTACTGACCTAGTCTGTCAGGAATCCAAGTCTAGTATTGAGTGGCTTTACCTGACTGTTGCCTATTACAATTACCTAAAGAAATAGAAAAAGTTGGTATGTATTTTAAACTCGTTATATATTAGTTTTCCAATTCGGGATATAGGACAATATATTTAGTTGTCTTAGTGTGTAAAAATATTTTCAGATTCAAAACGTTTGTATTTGAACTTCCAGGTTACAGTTATAATTTTTGACATACATTTTGCTTCTGTGGAGTGAAGATAAACATCCTTGTTTCCTGAGAAAAGAAGCATCATTATTTTAATGATGAGTAATAAGTATGTCAAATGTCCAATGAATTTGCACCTCACAGTCTTTGCTGTCAACATAAAATTTTGCAAGGCCGGATGTGAATTTTGCAGTAGCTTTGTGAAAGAAGATGGGTGTCACTTTTGTCAAACAAACCAACCTGTGTATTAAAACATTCTATGTTTGATAAGCCTTTTGTCACTAACAAGTCTTGATTAAATTATCATCATGCAAAACATGGACTTGGCAGTGCCAATGCCAATATTGATATTGACCTCACCTTGGCCACCCAGCACAGAAGAATTTTTTCGTTTTATTTGACTTGCAACTTTTGTTCATAAACCTGGTCTTGTACATATTTACTCTCTTACTCTCTAGCACCTCATACCCACAGATACTGGAAATAATCAGGCTATCACATTTCCTCAATATTCATCCAGCTATGATTAGCTTTCTTATTTGTAAGATATGGCATTTGTGTGAACAATTCAAATACACTACTGGCAAATAATGATAATGCAAAAAATTAATTTCAAAATTACTTCCTGTGTTTACACAATGGCTTCCAAGACTAAGTTTAATTTGATGGATAATACTGATCAGACAACTCACACACACTCTCTCACACACACACAATAAGCATTTGCCGGTATTTTTCTTATTATGTTGACCAGTAAAACAATAAAATTGGTAAAAATTGCGTCTATTCATAAATGACAGAGGCAGTAGTCTTTTTGAACAAGTTATTTGATTCCATTTCAAATCATTAATATATATGAATACTCTATTTGCAACTTAAACTTAGAGAAATTATATGTCAAAATGAATATCTACCCAGTAAGAGATTTAATTGCATTTTCTCCAATAAAATTTCAGGACACAATTTTCAGAGGATTAAATGCTCTTAAATGTCAGGCTATTACTATGCCTGACACCAGTCACAATTTATAAACAAATGGAGAGCCAGGGCTTGTGTCATGGAATGCCACAAAGTAGAGTGGCAGTGAAATGGTGAGGTTTCTATCATCCTCTGATGTATCACTAGGGGAAAACTATGAGACACTGACTCCAAGCAAAAGCTGATTCCAGAACATAGTTTTGCCTGACATAAGGATGAAGAGATGATCCTAAGAGACCTTAAGGTAGAAAGCTTCACATAGTATCTCAGAGTCTTCAGCACCTCATTTTTAACTGAATAAATGGTACCTACTCCATTACTATGAAGATGAATGAGAAAGCATGGAGTGGTTAGTCCCATGCCTGGTGTATAGCAGGAATTTAACAAACATTATTTTCCTCCTCTAATTAAAGTTAAATTAGCCTTAACGCTCTTCTCAACCTTGAAGTAGACAAAAGATCCCTTTTCACAAATAAACTTAGTACAAAAACCACTGGGCTAGGAGTTTGAGAATCTGGGCTCTAGTTCAAGAAACTAACATTGGTGAGAATTTGGTTACCTCATTTTCTCTCTTTGAGTTTGTGTCACCATCTGTAAAACGGGGCTTCAACAATTTCACCTGTCTACCTAGTTTGGTCATTCTGAGCCCTTCTGGATTCTTGAGAGCCTTCCCTAATAAAGGATGTTATTGAAGTGGAGAGTCTGGTATTGTCCTGGTTCTAGTAGGGTCCCTTAAAGGGATCATTTACTACAAGGAAAGATTAATAGTAAAACGTCTTTATCTCCTCAGAATATTTTTCAGGAGACCTGTGATGGAAATCCATAAGGCCTGGGAGTAAGACAGGAGAACCAAGAGACCCCAAGTCTATTTTCTATTATCTACTTAGATCTTTTGGCCATCATTCATCTCTGCTCCTCTTCCTGGCACACTCCTTCCATACCTTGTCCCTGTGATAAATTCCTTTGTGATTAAACTTCAAATGGTATCATAAGGAAAGGAGATATTCCTTATTCATCACAGACTGTGTTTGATATTCCTTCCTCACTCCCACCACCAATGCCTCACACTTTATAAGTTTTCAATACATATTTTTAAATAAACAAATGATATATTAGGTACTTAAAAAAAGAAGTAAAATGACAGTGATTTTTTGTATTGCTCATGTTAGAGCCCACTAGGGTTTTTGGTAGATAGGATTCCACATAGTGATACAGGGATCAAGTTTCCTTCTATTTGTGGCTCTGTCATTTCTTAGGGCTTTAGAGTCTTCCACTGGAGTCTTTGAGTTGGATAACCAGCTAGAGAAGAAATAGCAAGTCAAGAATATCATAGGAGAATTTGGGCACCAACCCTGGAAACGGTGTACATCACTTTTCCCAATGTTCCTTTAGCCAGAGCTGTAAATATATATTCACAACACTGTGGCAAAGGAGGCTGAGAAATGTAGTCTTGTGTATCCAAGAAGAAGAAACTGGATTGGAGACCACATAGGAAATCTCTGCCACATAAAATTGTGTGCACACTGTACTGTAATTTTCTGTTTATGTAACTATTTTGTTTTCTAGATTAGAAATTCCTTGAGATGAGAAAAAGTGACTTACCTATGGTTATGTCCTATCACCAGACACAAGGATGGGTGCTTGTGTTTGCTGAACTGAAAGCTATTCTAGAAGTTTATTTCCTTAGATATCATCTATTCAGTGAGTTGGGCATGATTACCATTTTTCAACATTTCATATCCTGATATTTACACATGAATTACAGATAGCTTGGCATCTCCCTTATATAGATAAAATGCAAGTCAATTCAATCAACACTTATAGTGCATTTACTATGAGCTGGGCACTCTGGTACTGGCTGAGAAAATACACAGTTATTGCCTAAGATTTCAGACCTCAACGTGTAATGGGAGACCACAGAAAAAGCAGAGTGACTGCTGTACTCAGACAATGGCTTATGAGGTGACCCGCATTTCAATAGATGAGTAGGAGTTTGCCATGAAGAAAAGGGATTGAATATTCCAGACGAATGGAGCAAGACACACAAACCCATAGGTGTAAAAGTGAAGGCACACTGCATGGAACAATGCCAAGTGCTAGAGCATAGACTAAATCAGAAGGAATGAGGAAAGAAGACCCTGTTCAGGCAGATTAGGACTGTTATGTACAGGGCCTGGTGTGCCACATATGCAAATCAAACAAACATCAAACACAGTGTTCCCTTCTATTCTCACTCAGTGTGCAATTGTTAGCATTGGTAATCAGCGCCTCATTCTACATTAAAATAACCACAAGAGGAAACTCAGTCTTTTGCCACTTAAGTAGCTCTCCACTGCCTGAAAATAAATTTCACTGGAGCTGTATTCTCTAGACCTGTATTGAATTTAAACTCTAGAGTGACCTCTTACTTAAACATATCTCTGGACTAACCAGCATGAGACAATATACCCAGCTATGCATTGCAGGAAGATTGCTGAACAGACACCATGCACTGAAAATTCACAATGTATTGTTATGAAAGATCACTGAGTCCCACACTGGCTTGAATCCCTGCAAAGAAAGGACCATGCAAAATATGTCCAATGTCCAGTGTTGTTTTGTAGTTTCCCACGTTGTTTGGGAGCCAACTAGTGTTGGCTTTTTTGTTGTTGTTTATTTTGATCTCTCTAGGAGAGATAGAAGAGGGTTAGAAGATCTTGCCAGTCATTAACTTCACATGCTGATAATCCAGGACCACAGGCAGACGGAGGAAGGGGCTGAGTAAATATCCAACTTTTCATCCCACTGAGCTAAACCAACTGAGGAATTTAATTTAATGCACCAAATAATCATTCATTCTTAGCTGGTATTTCAATGGTTCTTATTCCTATTAGCTACTATATGTTGCCACACACAATAAGAAATGCCTCTACCCCCAACACTCAGTATTTATGGGCATCTCAAAAGATTCTTATACACATTAACAAATCCAATAGGTAGTTCATTCAATGCTATGCAGCATGCATTATTGTTATCATCCTTCTGCTTTCTCCTGTTTTGGATGGGGACCACCTTGTCCTTCAAATCTACTCTGTCTGCTAAGAACTGCTAAGTTGGAGGTACGTGCGATGAGAAGGAATCAATCATGCAGAGGGGAGTGTTTGAATTGGCCTGGAGGAGGACGTAAGAAGTTACTGGGATGTGACATGAATAGAAAGAGCTTTCCATGGGGAGGGGTGGAGGAATTTGAGGCAGAGAGCAGCCACACGCACAAAAGAGATGGGTACAAAAAGATATGTCAGGTCCAGAGTGCGGCAAGAAATTCGATATTACTGGAATGCGATGTATAGAGGAAATGAAGCCAACTAACTTTCTGTGATGCTATCAGAACAGACTTGGACACCTTGGTGAGAAATTTTGGTCTATTCTGGGAGTAACGATGGTCCCTGAAAAATATTAAGTAACATTAGGTAAGTAGCATAATCAGAATTGTGCTTTAAAATAATTGTTCATGAAGCAGTGTTGAGAGTGAACTAGGGTGGAAATTATCTGCCTAGTATTCTAGTATTGCGGATGGGCAGGGGGAAATTATGACTAGCCAAAGTCCCTGCTCTCAAGAAGCTTAGACTCCTGGGAGAACAAGTATCTTCAGATAATGTGGAAGAAGATACAAAAGAAGAGGAGAACCCATAAATCACAATGCACTCCTTGTGTTCAGAAATAAAACTCATTTTCTACAAAATGTCCTCCTACGTAATATGGTAGGCTGCAGTGATTTTCAAAGTCTTTATTCAGCCTAGAACTCCTTGCTCAAACAAAAGTTAGGTGGAATCAGTAACATAGAGGTCAAGGAGAAGAGGCTCTGTTCTGGTAAAAAGTAGGGTAAAGAGGCAGAAATCTATTCTTTCATGCTCCAGCCCCAATCCTGGATTGGCTTCTTATGCCACTTACAGCTCAGCAGAGAGCAATTTGAAAATGATTGATCGGATTAAGGGAACTTGGACTTTGCAGTCCAGGAGAGTTGAGTTTTAATTTTAGCTCTGACATTTATAGGAAATGTGTTCTAAAGCAAGTCATCACATTTTTCCAATCCTCAGTTCCCTCATCTAAAAATAAGGGCAATGACAACTACAGTCATGTCTCACTTAATGACAGGGATATGTCCTGAGAAATGTTTTAAGTTATTTTGTCATTGGGAAAACATCATAGAATGTGTTTACCCAAACCTGGATGGTATAGCCTACTACACGTCTAGGCTCTGTGGCATAGCCTATCGCTCCTAGGCTATAAACCC
>NW_012108252.1:3638225-3650910 GCF_000951045.1 Mandrillus leucophaeus
AGTGACCTCTTACTTAAACATATCTCTGGACTAACCAGCATGAGACAATATACCCAGCTATGCATTGCAGGAAGATTGCTGAACAGACACCATGCACTGAAAATTCACAATGTATTGTTATGAAAGATCACTGAGTCCCACACTGGCTTGAATCCCTGCAAAGAAAGGACCATGCAAAATATGTCCAATGTCCAGTGTTGTTTTGTAGTTTCCCACGTTGTTTGGGAGCCAACTAGTGTTGGCTTTTTTTGTTGTTGTTTATTTTGATCTCTCTAGGAGAGATAGAAGAGGGTTAGAAGATCTTGCCAGTCATTAACTTCACATGCTGATAATCCAGGACCACAGGCAGACGGAGGAAGGGGCTGAGTAAATATCCAACTTTTCATCCCACTGAGCTAAACCAACTGAGGAATTTAATTTAATGCACCAAATAATCATTCATTCTTAGCTGGTATTTCAATGGTTCTTATTCCTATTAGCTACTATATGTTGCCACACACAATAAGAAATGCCTCTACCCCCAACACTCAGTATTTATGGGCATCTCAAAAGATTCTTATACACATTAACAAATCCAATAGGTAGTTCATTCAATGCTATGCAGCATGCATTATTGTTATCATCCTTCTGCTTTCTCCTGTTTTGGATGGGGACCACCTTGTCCTTCAAATCTACTCTGTCTGCTAAGAACTGCTAAGTTGGAGGTACGTGCGATGAGAAGGAATCAATCATGCAGAGGGGAGTGTTTGAATTGGCCTGGAGGAGGACGTAAGAAGTTACTGGGATGTGACATGAATAGAAAGAGCTTTCCATGGGGAGGGGTGGAGGAATTTGAGGCAGAGAGCAGCCACACGCACAAAAGAGATGGGTACAAAAAGATATGTCAGGTCCAGAGTGCGGCAAGAAATTCGATATTACTGGAATGCGATGTATAGAGGAAATGAAGCCAACTAACTTTCTGTGATGCTATCAGAACAGACTTGGACACCTTGGTGAGAAATTTTGGTCTATTCTGGGAGTAACGATGGTCCCTGAAAAATATTAAGTAACATTAGGTAAGTAGCATAATCAGAATTGTGCTTTAAAATAATTGTTCATGAAGCAGTGTTGAGAGTGAACTAGGGTGGAAATTATCTGCCTAGTATTCTAGTATTGCGGATGGGCAGGGGGAAATTATGACTAGCCAAAGTCCCTGCTCTCAAGAAGCTTAGACTCCTGGGAGAACAAGTATCTTCAGATAATGTGGAAGAAGATACAAAAGAAGAGGAGAACCCATAAATCACAATGCACTCCTTGTGTTCAGAAATAAAACTCATTTTCTACAAAATGTCCTCCTACGTAATATGGTAGGCTGCAGTGATTTTCAAAGTCTTTATTCAGCCTAGAACTCCTTGCTCAAACAAAAGTTAGGTGGAATCAGTAACATAGAGGTCAAGGAGAAGAGGCTCTGTTCTGGTAAAAAGTAGGGTAAAGAGGCAGAAATCTATTCTTTCATGCTCCAGCCCCAATCCTGGATTGGCTTCTTATGCCACTTACAGCTCAGCAGAGAGCAATTTGAAAATGATTGATCGGATTAAGGGAACTTGGACTTTGCAGTCCAGGAGAGTTGAGTTTTAATTTTAGCTCTGACATTTATAGGAAATGTGTTCTAAAGCAAGTCATCACATTTTTCCAATCCTCAGTTCCCTCATCTAAAAATAAGGGCAATGACAACTACAGTCATGTCTCACTTAATGACAGGGATATGTCCTGAGAAATGTTTTAAGTTATTTTGTCATTGGGAAAACATCATAGAATGTGTTTACCCAAACCTGGATGGTATAGCCTACTACACGTCTAGGCTCTGTGGCATAGCCTATCGCTCCTAGGCTATAAACCCCGGACAGCATGTTACTAAACTGAATTCAGTAGGCAATTGTAACACAATGGGAAGTATTTTGTGTATGTAAGCATAGAAAAGATAGAGTAAATTGCGATATTGTAAGTTAATAAAACCACCATTACATATGCAAACCATCATTGACTGAAATGTCATAATGGGACACAGGACTGTACTTCTAAGAGTTGTTGTGAAAAATCAAATGAGATGATGTAAAGGTGATTAACAGACAGTATCTGAAACTGAGTAAGCACTGAATGAATGATAGCCATCATCATCATCATCATCGTCATCATGATTTCACATGTAATTAGCAAAGGATTTTCTAAAAGGGAGACCAGCTTATCACTCAATCCAGGCTGGCCAGTTGCATATTCTTTTGATGAAGTTACCAGGATCAGTTCCTCAACTGTAAAATTCCAGGAAGTCAATCTCACCAGCATACCTCAAAGTGACCAAACTGTGATGGATCAACTGCAATAGCTAAACTCATAAAATAAGAATATGCAGATTGGTTACCAATATAAAATGTATAATGGGATAGAGACCCTTCTAAGAGCAAAAATAATTGGTTTTGCTATTCCAGATACCTCTTTCTAGTTAGGAGAGCTGAATGTGCTTCCAGAAACCTGGTCAGCATGCAGAATAGCTCCAGTAGGCCTCAGCTATATGGACCCTTCCTGACCCAGAGTTAGACCCAGTGAACTGATTACTAGAATCCTCAAGCTCACCAGGTACTGTGCCCTTCATTCACCCAAACAAGGCCTTTGGTAGAGTACAACAAATACTGATGACCTCTTACCATATATTCAATTTAATGACCTTAGATGTCAACTATGAATTGGTCATAGTTCTAGATGGTTTAGATACGCATATTAGCCAAGTTAAGTAAGGCTAGCTGCTATGTAAACCACCTCTATAATCTCAGCAGGTTAACACCATAGACCTGCTCACAGATCTTGCTCACATAATGGTCATTATTTCATGCTCACATAATGGTCCAATGTAGGTTGGGCAATGCAACTGGGTAGCTCTCCTCTAGGCAATAAGTCAGGTATCCAGGTGTGTGAATCTGCCATGCAGGTGGGGGACATGCTGCATGGGAGATTATTAAACCTTTCATGGTCAAGGCTAGAAATGTCATACAACATTCTGTTGACATTCAGTTGGCCAGCACCAAGGCACATGGCTCTGAGGAGGCTATGAAATGAGCTTCCTTTATGTGTCCAAGAACAAGAAATGAGGTTGATGAGCTAGATTCTGCCTCATAGTCCCTCAGATCTCTTTCCTGGTTGGGCTTACATCAACTATCTCTTTTCCCAGCTCCCAGGCAGCTCCTGATTGGTTGAGCCTATCTTTACTTCAAAGTGATAAAGGCAGTCCTGTTGAGTGGGACCTGGCTGAATTTAGTGACAGACTATTAACAACCTGAACCTGAATACTTTGGCAAGACTTGACATTTCCATCCATTTATTTGGCAGTGCATGGACTATCCACCTGTAAAGGCAGGTCACTTCCAGTCACTCTCAAAGGGTCTCTATTTCCAAATTCTTGTAATATTTTATGCTATCCTCTAAAGACTGACATAATTTACTTGCTTACATGTTCCTTTTTTTCTGGAAGGCCTTCTGTCATTCCATAAAATAGTACAAATATCTTGTCTGTGTGCATTTCTTTCTCCTTGAACCTTCCACACCATAACATCCTTTACATTTTATTGTCATTTAAACTTTTAATCTCTGAGATAGACAAGGGAAGGGACTGTGTCTTGAACACGTATTTCTTTATTCTTAGCATCTAAAACACTACCTAAAATATTAAAGGCACTGAAATGTTCTTATGTAATTAATCATTTATTTACTTAATTTAGTATTATTTCTTGAATGCTGACTGAATGAATGATTGATAAATGAAGAAAAGCCAGGTATGATGGCACTCATCTATACTTCCAGTTACTCAGAAGGCTGAGACAAGAGGATAGCTTGTAGTCAGGAATAGGAGGCTACAGTGAGCTCCGATGGAGCCTATTAATAGCCACCGCACTCCAGCTTGGGTAACATAGCAAGGCCCTGTCTCTAAAAAGATAAACAAATAAAAATTTTTAAAAATAAATAAAGATAAAGAGAGAGTATAGTTGTCATTCAGCCTGCTTTAAAATTTCCAGACTAGCTTTGGAATTTAGAGGAAAGAAACAAAACCCTCTAGATGGCTTATTGATTCTCTGCAACAAGTTTGGTGGTGAATCCGAATATTTTAATTGCCATTTTGTGAATGAGAACACTGAAGTCAACATCATACTGTAGGTCAGTAGAAGAGCTGACATTTCAACTTGCATCTCTCTGGCTCGAGCCCACGTTCTTTCCTCTCATGAGACCTCACTGCCTCCCTTCTGGTGAGTGAAGCAGTATGATACCCTTTCTACTCGTGTAGTTCTTTAGGGTGTCCAAGGCATGTCACAGCCAGAATCTCACTGGTACTGGCACGGCAGCTGTCACTGGGAGGATGCACTGAGCCCCTGCTTTGTGACAGAGCCAGCTGTCGAAGGCAGAGCCAACAGCTTCTAATCAAAGGGAATTCTGAAGAAAAAAAAAACCTTCAGCAATCTTCTGGGGATTCTTCCTATCACAGTCCTTGGCAATAAATAATACATGAAAAGAGATCCGCTTATGCGAAGGTGGACTTCAAAGAGGGTGGGGTAACAGTGCTCAAACCCACCACTTGGCGTCTGTGCTGTCTGCCCATTCCAGAAGTTAATTCACAGAGAATAGCATGAGGGAATGCCTGCCTCCCTGCAGCTGATTCATGGGAACTCCGAGCCTGCGTTAACAGGAGGGAACGGCAGCTTGCTAGTCTTTCAAGAGCATTTTCCCAGCCCCAAGCCTTAGAGCTAGGCCTTGGACCGCTGCTGTGACATGTGTTCTGAGCTAGTCCCAAACAAGCACAAACACAACAGCCTCCACTGATCAGTGCAGCAGGGCTGAAGGATGGAATCCAAAGCATGAACCCTGAGAACAGAAAGTCCCAGCACTCGCTCTGTGTAAGTTGCCATGAACTCCAGCCATGCATCCTGTGGCCAAGGATGGGTGGCCCCCGAGCAGGAAACTCTTTGGCAGCCTCCACTGCGTGCTTTGCCTGCTGACAAGAGCACACCCTGGCCTTGGTTATTGCCCTTATAAAACAGCTCAAGGAGGATGTGAGCCAAACGTTTTAAATGTGCCTGGAAGAAAAATGTTAACTATGAATCCACACGGTAGAACAGTACAGTAGAACTGCAACAACACGCAGCACTGCTCTCAGAGAAGGGGCCAAGGAGGAAACTGCAACTGTTGCCCAGGTTTCCTGTGGCTTTTCCTCTTCCTCTGGCTGGGGCCAGGGCTGCTCTGAAACCCACTTTGCAACAGAATCTGAGAAATGGGCGCTTTTGTGGCTGTAATTAGAGTCACAGAATTTTCAGAATTTTCCCTGTTAGGGGAGACTTTAATCTTCCAGTGTGCATGTAAATAGAGACAGAAATTGAAGCTTATAGAAGTCATCATCAAGGTCTATCCTTTCTTACTAAAATTCATTTTGCCTGTTTCCAATCCACATTTTGCAAAAGAAAGTTATTGCATGTAGGATGTCTTTCATAATCGGTACCAACTATCTATCAGGCAATGTCTTAGGTATTTTTCCCATAGCTTATTGAATCTGCAATACAGCCTTAGAAAGAAATATTATTACCTATATATTAAACAGAAAGAAATAAAAATTGTAGGTGTGTATGTTCCAATAGCGGCAAGTATTGGAACAAGCATTAGATCCCCAGTGTCCCTCACCCCAAAGCCTGTGTTCTTTTCATTGTGCTAAAATGCCACTCAAATGTCATTTAAGAGACATACAAGTATCACTTACACATAAGTGTCTCATACGTTTTTCTCTAATAATTTTTTTCTCTAATAATTCTAATAAAGATATTCAGTGGAGGTAATCAGAATGATCTTTGAATACCTCCATCAGGATAAAACCTATTTTGTCCTACTTCATGTTGAAATACCAGAAGCACTATAAGAAAAAGGACAAGAATGCCCACCAGTGGCATTAACATTTATTATTATTTTTTTAACACTTTGGCCAATAAAATGGAGCAAAAATTAGAAAAATAAAGCAAGAATCCTGCTTTATTCAATAATTGATTATGTAGTGTAAAACTAAGAAAAATGGCTGTAAAAACCTCATAGGACTACTAAGAGAACTCAGTAAATTAGCCAAATACAATTTAAAATCAAATCAATGACTTTTCTACATAACAGCAATCTCCATTTAAAAGACACAATGGAAAAAGATTGATTATACTTGTATTAATATATACCCCTAAGTACTTTAACAAAATTGTGTGATCTATTTAAATGAAACCAGAGTTTTACAGAGACTCAAAAGAAAATTTTACAAAATCGAGAGGTTTTAAGTTTTCAGATGAGATGCATGAACAAGGATGCCAGATCTTCCCAAATTAATACATAAATTTATCATGAGAGTAATAAGGTTTTTACATTAAAAACATTGTTGTGGAGTTATTCAGAAAAGACTGAATAGATGAGTAAAATAGCTAAGAACAAGTATAAAACAAGAGAAATAAGAGAGAGTCTGTCCATCAAAAGATATATAACATTGCAATCATTAAAATAGGATTATATTGGCACAAGACTGGATAGATCTACCAGTGGAACAGGACAGAAAGTTCTAGAATGATCATAAGATGATATAGAACTTAATATATGATCATAATGGAAGTAGCAAAATTAAATGCAAAATTCAAAGGTATAATATTCACCATATAATACTGGCAAAAGTGGCTAAAAATACGGAAAGAAATAAACATTTACTTAATCCTAATATCACATATCTACCAATTCAAATTCCATATGCTTTCCAGATTTATGTTAAAACAAAGAAAACAATTATCAAAATATGAAAATTATAGTAAATATTTAAATTATAGTAAAAGCAGGAAATAACTTCTTTAAACTTTTATTTTCAGGGGTATATGTGCAGGTTTGTTACACAGGTAAACTTGTGTCACAGGAGTTTGCTGTATACAGAAACGACTTCTAAATCTAAAATAAATGCAAAAAATCAGAAATGATAACACAAGTCACAAAAAAGACACTTTGCAAAAAAATACAAAAGAAGAAAAATGTGAAATTAGAAAAGCATTTTCAATGAATAAAAACAAGAGCGTAATACTTTTATAGATATACATATAGGTGTGTGTGTATATATATATATAAAAATATATCTCAGAAATAATTTTTAAACAATTTCTAATACCCATTAGCATAATCATACTAGTAGCTATGCCTTAGCCCGTTCTCACCAAGCGGAAACATTCACCTGGATGCTCTGTATTTATCATTTCATTTAAATTTCACACTATGGCATTGGGTTATTTATGCACACAAAATGAGAATCCTAAGACAATGGTTATTTGCAGAAGGTCACACAGCTGGGCCAAAAAGAGAAAAAGTCAAAACCTTTATATACAACTGTCTATAAAGGTCTTATTGCTAAATATGACCCTATATAAAAGTGGCCAAAAGTAATGAGTACCTATGTCAAAGAGGAAGAAAAGTATTTGGTTAACAAACATTTGATTAGTGTTTAGTCTGCCAGTATTCAACATTAAGAGACACCATTTTTAACTATCAAATTAACCCAAAAAATGAGAAATAATAACAAAACCAATCAATGCTGGTGAAGCATTAGCAAAGGCATGGAATCAACTTAGGTGCCCCTCAATAGGGTACTGGACACAGAAAATGTGGTACATATACATCATGGAATATTATGTAGCCATAAAAAAAGAATGAAATCATGGCCTTAGCAGCAACATGGGCACAGCTGGAGGCCATTATTCTAAGTGAATTAACACAGGAACAAGAAACCAAATACCATGTGTTTTCATGTATATGTGGGAGCTAAACATTGGGTCCTTATGGACATACAGATGGTAACAATAGACACTGGGGACTACTCGAGGGAGAGAGAGGGCAGGGGACAGAATTTGGAAATCTACCTATTGGGTACTGTGCTCACTACATGGGTGGTGGGATCAGTCATACCCTAAACTTAGCATGATGCAATATACTCACATAGCAAACCTGCATGTGTACCCTTTGAATCTAAAATAAAAGTTGAAATTATTAAAAAAAAAATACTAGTAAAAGTGGATTCCACTTAGCTGTAGAGTCAAAAATGTACACACCTTTCTGGAAGAGAATTTGGCAATATACATCAAAAGTCCTTAGAAATGTTCTTACGGAATAACTCTACTTCTAGGCATGTACACTGAGGAAACCATCAGAGAAACTCATTCAAATGTATTCACAAGGAAATTCACTGAAGCACTATTTATAATTTATTTACTTAAAGAATTGAAAGTAAAATTAGTTAAAATGTAAAGTATCCAGAACATGGGTGTGGTGGGCTGAATAATCCCCCTCACCCCCCAAAAGCATCCAGATCTGAATCCTCAGAACCCAGGAATATGTTACTTTACATAGCAAAGCGGTCTTCGCAGATGCAGTTAAGGTAGAGAAGGGGAGATTATCCTGTGTTATCTGGGTGGGACCACTGTCATCACAAAGGTCTTTTTTTTTTTTTTTTTTTTTTTTTTTTGAGATGGAGTCTCACTCTGTCTCCCAAGCTGGTGTGTAGCAGCACGATCTCAGCTCACTGCAACCTCCACCTCCCAGGTTCAGGCAATTCTCCTGCCTCAACCTTCTAAGTAGCTGGGACTACAGGCGCGTGCCACCATGCCTGGCTAAGTTTTATAATTTTAGTAGAGACAGGGTTTCACCATGTTGGCCAGGCTGGTATTGAACTTCTGACCTCAAGTGATCCACCCACCTTGGGCTCCCAAAGCGCTGGTATTATAGGCGTGAGCCACTGTGCCCAGCCACAAAGGTCTTTATAAGAGGAGACAAGAGGACAGAGTCAGAGTAGAGGGACAGGAGGTGATATGATGACAAAAGCAGAGGTTGGAACGATATGGGGCCACAAGCCAAGGAGTGTGGGAAGATGGAAAAGGTAAAGAAATGGACCTGCCCCCAAATATTTTAGAAGGAGCAGAGCCCTATCAACACCTTGATTTTAGCCCACTGAAGCTGACCAAGGACTTCTGTCCCTCAGAACTGTAAGATAATACATTTGTGTTGTTTTAAGCTACATTTGTGGTAATTTGTAACTGTGGCAATACGAAACTAATGCAATGGGCTACTGAAGCATCACTAAAAATCATAGTTTTAAAAATAAACAATGATGTGGGATCATTATCAAGAGAAATGCTATTGGAATACAAGGATTATGCTAGCTGATGTAGATGTTAAATCATGTTTCAACCATCACCAAGATTCAACAGATAAAATATTCCAAAGTGAGGTAAAGGATCAAAATGCAAATTTCTGAAGGAAATGGTTACCAAAAAATTACATGACTCTTTAATTCCTTGCCCACCTCTAGAGTATGAAAAGATCCAGTTTTGGAAATTAAGAAAGAGAAATTGGGAAGAAATTGCTTTGGAGAGACCTGCTGCTGAACGTGAGTACCTTTCACACTACCAAGTGTTTAAGAGTGTGTGTGTGTCTCTCTGTATTTAAGAGGATGATGCTTGAAACTGATCTCAAACCCATTGAGAAGAGTTTCAACAGGACCACCTGAAAATCGGATGTATGTTCCTTGCATTTGGGAGTCACAGAGTGGAAAATCTCGATGAAGAGGGCCAACTTGGCCAGCTGTTCTGGGGGTGGGAGTCAAGAAGAGATGCGTGTGTTGGATGGCAATACTCCTGCAGGAATAAAAAAATGTATGTTTCCCATGGACCAAAGATCAAGAGTGAGGGAGAACCAGTCTGGGGTTTCAGTCCTGTCCAGCAGTACTCCTGGAGAGATGTTCCTACATTGTGCACACTAGAGGCCCCACTAGAGAGAAGCTGAAGGTACAGTTGGTTTACGGAGGGCTGAGTAAAGAAAAAAATAAGGACTGGAAAAAGAGAGAACATGATCAGCATCAAGAGACCTGCATATCAAAGCTCCTGGAGAGGCATGGTATGGGGCAAGAGTGTCCTGAAGAACACATAAGGGCCAGTGAGAACATGGGCTTTAGAGATCCACCTGATCCAGAGAGTAGGAAGTCCACCTCTGATAGGGCTGGCCACGTAAGAGACTTCTAGCTCCTCCCCTGACTCCAATCCCAGAGGGGTGAGAAATTGACAAAAATTGGGAGAGAAGAGCAAAAACTGAGAGTGGAAGCTAACCACACTCCATTGGCCTTCTTCAGCTTTTCCTATGGCTGTCAGCCTAGCTGAGGAAGTAGAGAAGACCATTTTAAATCAAAATCAAAGTTTCAATGATCATAAGGGGCTTGGAATTGTAATTTCTGAATTTCAGTTGCATATGTTGAAAAAAGGACCATGGGATCTCTTAACTCTTAGGAATGATCTGAAAAGTAATGGGATGCTCAGTGTTTTATTAAGGATAGGGGAAGAACTGTCTCTTCTAATTAATTTTAAAGAGACAGTGAAAGACACGAAATAAATTTGCTTTGTAATTGTATCCCAACAGTTTCTCTCGTCCAATCCAAGAAACGAGTTATATCACATTTTTTAAATGGTAGAAAGAAAAGGAGAAAAGAGAAATAAAAGAAAAGAAAATGAAATACACCAAAAAATTAGTAGAGCTATTTTGGGTCGGTAGATGATGCATGGGTTTTATTTTCTATTGTGTTTTCTTTCCAATATTTTCACACATATTATCTTTATAATAAGACAGATAATTTTTACATGCATCTACACCCTCCATTACAAAAGACTCTATTCTTGGTACCTACATGGTATATGGCTTTATTAAATGAAAGTTCCAAAGAATGCTCAAGACAGACAAAAAGGAAAAAGTCTCAGTCATTAAGGGACTGGAAGAATTTCTTCACTTCTAAATATCACAGTTTCAGATAAAAGTGTTTACAGAAGCTTTCTGTGACTGACGTTGTAGACACTTTAGTATTAGACTGATGCTTCATTATAGAAAGAACCCACACACATTGTGGGCAGGAAACAGTTTAACAATAAACTACTCGTGGCCCCCTAAATGAGCTGGCAGTCTTTAACTTCAGTTCATAAAACCAGGGTGGCATTTGCCAGTGGGACACAGAAAGCACCCGGAGAGATGAGAACTTCTGGATAATACAGCAAATCTTCTAAGTAATTCAGAGTGTTAAAGAAACCATTTTTATTAACTCTCTGCAGCTGTAGCAACCACACTAGAGCACAAATGTGTGAAAATGCAAGCAGGAACAGAAAAATAATTTGGAAAAAATCCCTACCTCTAAAAGGATTATTGGGAAGGCAAAGTGCAGAATGCACCTAAAATCCAGTGTTTATCTTATTGTAGGTGTTTCAAAAAGTTAGTTTTCTTCTCTTCCCAAGTCTCTTCCTCCTCCCCAGCCCCCTTCATAAACACAGGGCACCTCACTGGGGTGGCTTGGCACCAGCTGTCTCCTCATCTCTGCTTTCTTTATTTCATTTCAGACTCTTGGGTGAATTGTCATGCCTGATATGGTTGATTTCAAAGCCAAGTTTAGATGATGTGAATAATTAAAATCATGAAATTTAAACTCTCAAGTGAAACATTTCTGAGTCCTGCACACAGAGGAAACTTGAACGCTGAATTGGACAGGCGAAGCCAAACCACAGCCAAACGAAAAAGGCTACAAATCCAGCATTTTAGGTACCACAGAAAATTAAGCACAGCAGGCAGAAAAGCAGCAAAGTTTATCTTGAGTCTGGGCCAAGAGTGAGCCAGCAGGAATACAAACACACAAACAAAAACTCTCTAGCAAAATGTGTTATTCAACTAAGGTTTGGTGGATGCCAGTTTAACCTTTGAGTTGGTCCCAGCTAGGTGATGGTCTGTCTTCCAAGGCTACTGAGCAGACAAGAACTCGCAGCTGTAACTATGCAAGGCATGTATTGTCTTTAAATACAATCGTAAATTAAAGGTCCTTGGGGGGACCCAGAATAGTTCATGTAGGGTTCTGTGGTTATCCTAGTGCCTGCACCCTTTAATTCTGCAAATGCACATGCTGGAAAGCTTAACGAAGATCCAACCTATTAGGCATGTGGCTTTTGTGGGATCTAAGAGCTCCTTTCATTAGATGAGGACATCCACAAGAAAAATATATGCACACATATCCACACACATACACAGATGCACACAGACCCACAAGTTCATTCCAGCCATGCACGGATGCACAGACATGCACACACATTCTGATGCCCATTCTGACATTCACATATACACTGGCACACGCTGGCATATGCATGATGTTCAAAAAGGTGGTATGAACATTCAACAACAAAAATATCATCCAAGACTTTCTTAATGGGGTAAAAAAAATTGTAAGTGTGATCTGAAGAAATATCTGATCCTAGTATTAAGTGTTTTCCCACTTTGGCTCTACTCATTCTCACTGTACTTTGCAGCATTTAGCATAATGAGTTCTCCTCCAACTGGAGAAAGTCAAACAAGTATTCTCTGAAACTACATTTCCAGAAATACATACAAGAATGTGTATTGGCATAGGTTCAGAGATAAAAATAGGGTTTCCCGTATGTATTGATAGAATTCTGATAGGTAAATAGTCATTTTTCTCATCCCCGCCAAAAATCAAATTAACTCTGTTCATTCTCTCCAGAGGCTTATGGGGAAAAAAAAAAAAAGGTGGAGTCGGGGAGAAAATCTTAGCAGAGTTGCCAATAATTTTGCTTCCTTAGTA
>NW_012108252.1:3650960-3704823 GCF_000951045.1 Mandrillus leucophaeus
ATAATTTTTACATGCATCTACACCCTCCATTACAAAAGACTCTATTCTTGGTACCTACATGGTATATGGCTTTATTAAATGAAAGTTCCAAAGAATGCTCAAGACAGACAAAAAGGAAAAAGTCTCAGTCATTAAGGGACTGGAAGAATTTCTTCACTTCTAAATATCACAGTTTCAGATAAAAGTGTTTACAGAAGCTTTCTGTGACTGACGTTGTAGACACTTTAGTATTAGACTGATGCTTCATTATAGAAAGAACCCACACACATTGTGGGCAGGAAACAGTTTAACAATAAACTACTCGTGGCCCCCTAAATGAGCTGGCAGTCTTTAACTTCAGTTCATAAAACCAGGGTGGCATTTGCCAGTGGGACACAGAAAGCACCCGGAGAGATGAGAACTTCTGGATAATACAGCAAATCTTCTAAGTAATTCAGAGTGTTAAAGAAACCATTTTTATTAACTCTCTGCAGCTGTAGCAACCACACTAGAGCACAAATGTGTGAAAATGCAAGCAGGAACAGAAAAATAATTTGGAAAAAATCCCTACCTCTAAAAGGATTATTGGGAAGGCAAAGTGCAGAATGCACCTAAAATCCAGTGTTTATCTTATTGTAGGTGTTTCAAAAAGTTAGTTTTCTTCTCTTCCCAAGTCTCTTCCTCCTCCCCAGCCCCCTTCATAAACACAGGGCACCTCACTGGGGTGGCTTGGCACCAGCTGTCTCCTCATCTCTGCTTTCTTTATTTCATTTCAGACTCTTGGGTGAATTGTCATGCCTGATATGGTTGATTTCAAAGCCAAGTTTAGATGATGTGAATAATTAAAATCATGAAATTTAAACTCTCAAGTGAAACATTTCTGAGTCCTGCACACAGAGGAAACTTGAACGCTGAATTGGACAGGCGAAGCCAAACCACAGCCAAACGAAAAAGGCTACAAATCCAGCATTTTAGGTACCACAGAAAATTAAGCACAGCAGGCAGAAAAGCAGCAAAGTTTATCTTGAGTCTGGGCCAAGAGTGAGCCAGCAGGAATACAAACACACAAACAAAAACTCTCTAGCAAAATGTGTTATTCAACTAAGGTTTGGTGGATGCCAGTTTAACCTTTGAGTTGGTCCCAGCTAGGTGATGGTCTGTCTTCCAAGGCTACTGAGCAGACAAGAACTCGCAGCTGTAACTATGCAAGGCATGTATTGTCTTTAAATACAATCGTAAATTAAAGGTCCTTGGGGGGACCCAGAATAGTTCATGTAGGGTTCTGTGGTTATCCTAGTGCCTGCACCCTTTAATTCTGCAAATGCACATGCTGGAAAGCTTAACGAAGATCCAACCTATTAGGCATGTGGCTTTTGTGGGATCTAAGAGCTCCTTTCATTAGATGAGGACATCCACAAGAAAAATATATGCACACATATCCACACACATACACAGATGCACACAGACCCACAAGTTCATTCCAGCCATGCACGGATGCACAGACATGCACACACATTCTGATGCCCATTCTGACATTCACATATACACTGGCACACGCTGGCATATGCATGATGTTCAAAAAGGTGGTATGAACATTCAACAACAAAAATATCATCCAAGACTTTCTTAATGGGGTAAAAAAAATTGTAAGTGTGATCTGAAGAAATATCTGATCCTAGTATTAAGTGTTTTCCCACTTTGGCTCTACTCATTCTCACTGTACTTTGCAGCATTTAGCATAATGAGTTCTCCTCCAACTGGAGAAAGTCAAACAAGTATTCTCTGAAACTACATTTCCAGAAATACATACAAGAATGTGTATTGGCATAGGTTCAGAGATATAAATAGGGTTTCCCGTATGTATTGATAGAATTCTGATAGGTAAATAGTCATTTTTCTCATCCCCGCCAAAAATCAAATTAACTCTGTTCATTCTCTCCAGAGGCTTATGGGGAAAAAAAAAAAAAGGTGGAGTCGGGGAGAAAATCTTAGCAGAGTTGCCAATAATTTTGCTTCCTTAGTATAGTCAAGGTCTATTGCATGGGTTATTACCTTAGAAAGTCTCACAACAACATACAAAGTCAATTATTCTTCAAGGACCCACTCAATGCCCCGAGTGTCCACTCCCATCGGTCAGCATTATAGAAGCTCCGGGGTTCTCCCTCCAGGGGCTCACCATCTATGTGGTTACACACATCTCCATATTATTAAAAATATTTGTCCCTACAACACTCACCAATAATGAGAAAAAGGGATTGCTATTTCCTCTACTTGGCAAAAGAGGAAATGGAAGTGAGTCACTCCGGAAGTAAGAGGATGCACAGGAATGTTGGGACAAACTGTCCTTGCACTGGGCTGAGCCCTCTGTACCACACGTAGTGCAGAAATATTCACTTACCAGCTGGGAAAGTACATGAACTGCCTCGTTAGGCTCAACTCTGATGGCTAGAGAAAAGCTTTGCATCTCCAGGACTGGCATTATTTTAGAACTGTAACCAACGTTTAGTTTTTCCTCCCCTTAATCAACCTAGATGAGCTGTTCTGTGGTTGGGCTGGCAAGACTGCACAGCAAAGCTGGAAGGGACACTTCTGATTTTAGTTTGGCAACGGCTGCCTTGGGGCCTACTGAGAGGACCTGCAGCAGTGTCAGTCACACTGAGGCAAACATGTGGTGATAGCTGGAGGATTCTGCCTGAGCCTCATGCTCGGTTGGCACTCAGCCCCATGTTCTGGAAGAAGGAGTAAATGTACCCCTACACACTTCCATCCTTTCCCTCATGTGCCTTCACAACATGTAATCAAACACCTCTGACTCACCTCCTAAGCTGGACTTCAATGAGAAGTGTACATCACCAATGATATCTTCATTTTTAGATGCTTAGCCACCATGTTGTTTCATCATGGCAGACAAAGCCACAACTTGACCACAGCCTACTAAAATCTATATGTTCAGCCATAATTTCATGCTGAGTCCCAGGCTTATATCTCGAACTTTTGGCTGAACATCTTCACTGGCACCACAAACTCAGCATATTAACAAATAGTAACTATTTTCCCCCAATATCTCCACCTCCCCACCAAAAACTTTCATGTGCTCCTTAACTTACAATGGGGTTATGAGGATGGGTTTATCGTATGTAACCTCATCGTAAGTTGAAGAGTGTACTGAATGTATATCACTTTTGCACTGTCCTAAAGTCAAAAAAAAAAAAAAAAACACCAAAAAAAACCATAAGTGGAACCATAGTAAGTCAGGAATTGTCTGCATTAAGTAGGGTAAGATTCAGCCAACATTTTCCTGTAAAGAGACAGATAGCCATTTTTTTTTTTTGTCTTTGTGGGACATACAGTCTTTGTCACAACTACCTGTCTCTGCCGTCATATTGTGAAAGTGGTAATAGACAACATGTAAATGAATGTGCATGGTCATGTTCCAACAAAACTTAATTTACAAAAACAAAGAGTAGACTGGATTTGTCCTGTGGGCTGTGAACCACCTACTTACAGTCACTAAACAGAAACTCCTAAGTCATTTTAGATTCCTCTTTTCCCCTAATCTTCACACCTTCAGTAATTTACTAAATGGTATTAGTCTTTACCTCTTAAATAGATCTCAGATCTCTTTTATTCCATCCTGTTGTCATTGCCTTTAGATTAATTACACTAATTTGTGCCATTGGTTTATTTATTGAAAATGACCAACTCCTATGGGCAAAAACAAAGCATCATATATGGTCACTATCCTATGGTCTCCATTACTTTTATTTTTTAAATTCAGCAAATATTCAGTGGGTACCTATTAGGTAACACATGTTATACCAACCAGAGAGGTCAGTGATGGATAACAAAAATATAGTAGTTCCCTCACAGAGCTTCCATACAGCATAAAAAATATTACTTTAAAATCTGTAAAATATCTCAAACAATCTCTGAAAGTGATTTGATTTGTCTACTTCTCAAAAAGTTTCCCAAAATTAAAAGCTAATTGATAAACAGAATTTGTCAAACAGTTACTAAAGAGAAATAAACTATATATAAACAACCAGTTATTTAAAGTACATAATGAGCACAAAAGCAAAAAAACTTACTTATCAAGAGTAAGATATTCTTTATCCTGTAATAATTTCTGTGGCATGTATTAAAGAATTTGAGATATTCTTACCTTGCCTCTCAGCATTCATATCAAATTGGGTTTGTATTGATGGAAATTCCTAAATAAATTTAATTCATCACAGAAAAACCATGGCATCTTATTAAGTACGAAACATATTACTATTAGGACAGTTATAACTCCACTAGGATAAATAAAGGGGAGGAGTGAAGAACATTATGCAAAGCCCATTTTTGTTAGAGACCGTCCAGAAAACCTTCAAAAATCATAACTGGGATGCTTTGAGACACAAAATTATAACATATTAGGCAGAAGTTGTCTTTTGCGGATAGAGAAAAAAATACCTGTGGGGCATAATTATATATATTTACATATAATTAAATACGTTTTTATATTTATTATATATAATGTATAATATATAATAGCATAATAAATCTGTAAATATTTATTAAATATATAAATACAAATATATACATATACAATGGATGCATATCATATACTAAGTATGCAATATACTATATGTAAGTATATATTATATATAGCATACAAAGTACATGTTATACAAGTATATATTAAATACATAAAATAAGTATACATTGTATATAAAGTATACTTACATATATTTTGTGTATTATATATTCATATAGTATCTTATACATTTTTATACATATATACATATATATATGACAGATTACATTTATCTTTAAATGTAGCCCCAGAATGAAAACTGCAGAGGGTGTTCAATTCAAGATAAGTCCTTCCAACAGTTACAATTGTGCATAAAGGAAAGAGTCTTCCTTGGTTAGAGATGCACATGATAGACCCCATGGCCTCCTGGTAAGATTCCAGAATGAGCACACTAGCATTGGCAGGGGCTGGCCTAGCTGTTCTCTGAGGCCCTGAATTCTGTGAGAGTGGGAGGGCTTTGAAGAAATTATTGTGCATGAGAATATCAAGTGACTGGAGAGATCTCATTCACCCTGACAGAAATGAAACACAAACTCAGAACGTGCTATTGCTTTGATAGATTCATGAACATTGTGAAATAGTTGGCCTAATATATATAGATGCACGCTTTCCCTCACAATGGCATTTTTCACAGGGACAAATGAATAGATTCTAAGGTTCAACATGGCTTCTAATAATATTTCCCAGCATTTGATTATTGAAAGAGTGAAGCAGATAAGTTTATTGTGTTGGCACTGAAGTTATACTGAGTTCAAATCTTGCCTCCAGAATTTACTTTATACGGAAACTTGAAGAAGTTATTGACATTGGTAGGTTATATTTCTTCAGTATGTTCACTGGACTTTCCCTACCAAAGAATCTTACTACTTGCCTCATTAATGTCAGACTTGGCCAGGTTATTTGCACTGGGCAGTGAAATAGAGATGAAATAACAAGTGTCAATGTGTCATTTCTCAACGTGTAGCTTTAGGAGCCATTGCATGTTCTAGCTGCAAACTATTCCACCTGCCAAAAGACAGCTAGGTTACATATAAGGGCAACTCTTTCAACGTGGGTCCCAGAGAAAAGGAGTGATGTTAACCTATCATGCACAAATAACATGAGAGGGAAACAAAGCTTTACTGTTGTATGTTGTATGCGAGATCTGGGGCTGTTTGTTATTGTAGCATAACTTAGCTTATACTGTTTACTACACTATTTAAGAAACCACTCTCAGATTTCCTTTCTTTAACATAGGAATTATATAAATGTATATTTTAGAAAACGGTTGGAGAAAATTATTTAATTCATGCAAAACATTTGGAACAGAATCTGGCACAGGGTGAGCACTAAATAAATGTTACTTATCATTATACCTAAACAACCCCCAAAATTCTGAAATTAATGCCCACTATTTCTCAGTACACATGTTGCAATTATTGCCAGACATGCCAGTAATAATCATCAGGAACAAATAAGATCCCACCAGTATATTAATTTAGCAAGACAGTCCTGAATCAGCTTTCACAAAAGACATTTTATTGCTCAGATAATGTGTGAAGGCAAGGTGTACGAACACTATGCTGGGAGTGAGGAAAATTAGGTATTAGTACCTCCCACTTTCTGGGCTTTAGCTTCCTCCTCTTTAACTAAGGGTGTTGCACCAGATGGTGTCTAATGCCCTGGCAACTTGTATGTCCAATGTCATTCTAGCAGAATACATTTCAGCATTACAAACAACACATTCAGAGAATGAAATCGTAGAAGGCAGCCCTGGTGTGCATTTGTTTATTCCGGCTCAGCAGTGGTGGGAATTTGAATTCCAGGTGTCCAAGCAAAGTTCTGGAACCCAGAAAGGCTCTGGAGCGTACCCAAGAGGTGCCCCTGCTTTCATGGGCTCCCAAGACTTGCAGGGGATTGCAGGCAGAGAGCCAGGCCTTTGTATTCTAACTTTGTCTGCATTCTGTGGCCAAGTCTTCCGGGAACTCTGACTGGCATGTTTGACAAACATATTCCCCTCATTTGTATCCCCAAAGCACTGGCATGCGGGTAACAATCCAACACCTGCCACAGAGGGCAGATCAAACCGAAAAGGCCCCTGACGTCTCTAATTTTTATCACCGTGATTTCACAGTCAGTCGCTAAGAGTTCACATAATAGCGGAGTGGCGAGTTTTTAGCCAAACTTTCACTTAATTTTTAAAAATTTTCCTTAAGAACTTCAATTTAAAAGAAATATAACACCCTATGCTGCTAAGTTTGTAGCTAAAAAAAAAAAAAAAAAAAAGAGCTTAGGAAAGCACTGCTTGTGGCAGTGTAAATTGATAAAAAATTTTTTGGAAAGCAGTTTTATAATACCTACCAAGAACAGCAAAATACTTCATTTCATTAGACCAAGTGACTCAACTCCAGGAAATTTATTTTAAGGATCGAGTTCCCTAAAAGTGTAAGTGTGAGGTAGAGGAAACTAAATACAAAACTAAATTTGTCACCTTCCACACTGGTGAAAAATTAGAAACAACTTTAAAGTCCCCAAATAAACCAGTTAAATAAATTGGGCTATATCCCCTCAACTGAATTTGATACTGCAAATATAATTATAATTTAAAATATTACACATTCCTGGGAAAAGGTCTATGACACAGAGTTAAGGGGGAAAAGCAGAAATACCATGTCTTTGTATGAAAAAGGAACAAACAGTTAACATGTTCGATGTATTAGAATGGCAAAATAATTTGTAATTCTTCTACCTTACTTATTTATTTCTGGCATGGTTATACTATTGAATATTCAAGAAATAAATCTTTATAGGTAAAAGAAAGATCAGAGAAGAGTCTTAAATTCAGTTGGTTCTTTTTTTTTCCTACTCTCTTAATAACTTGTGTATTCTCTGGGGGGAGAAAATATTTTAGTACTGTACATGAAGTATTATAGACCTATAGGGTTTTAAATATATATTTGGTGTTTTTGGAAGAGAAAATTTATTTGTACTTCCAGTTTAATTGCAATGCAGTTTGAGTATTTTTTTTAAAAATCCCACGCCAAGGCAAACTGGCCATGATTTACAAAATGTATAACAACCGTTTTCATTTTTCACTTCTAAAGTCAATACTTGTATAAAAAGAAGCCTGGAAACATCACACGGGCAGAAAGAATCATCAAAACAAGGCAAAATGTGTTGTATTATCCTGGGGTGACCATTAGTTTCTATCTGCTGTGAAGAAGGCATCTTTGCCAAAAGCAATTTCACTGACCAAGATATCAGCACAGGGCATTGCTTTTCCAGAGGGTCTTATTCAGCCAGTGCAATTCAAGACCCTCTTTTCCCTTTTCTGCCAACTCCCACTTCCTGAAATCAACCCTCAATTTCACTTTGGAGATGAGATTCCCATTCTCTCTTCTAAGGAACTCATGAGAGCAGTGCTTTTATCTTTGAAGGAATGTGCCTGTGCAGGAAGCCAACACCCATCAGAGTAACATTGACTCGGGTCTATTAAATATGGTAATACTCAGCGGAGGCATGGCATAGGGGAAGAACTTTCCGGGTTACATAGTCAGGGTTGTGGAGGAAAGGGGGTTAAGATTGCGGTTTATCTCATTGCTTGGTTTCACAACCTTGACCAGTGTCACTTATTTTCTCTCACCTTTGGTTTCCTCTTTCATCAAAGAATGATAATAAACCCCATTTCAACCAAATTACCGTGATGATTCACCAAGATAACATATGCAAAGCATCTGACACATAGTAGACACTCAGTAAATAGTATCAATTGTTACTGTCTCAAGTATTTCATTTAGCAAACATAACTAGGGCAATCTACCTCTTAATATGTGAACCAACTCTGATGATCAATAAAAGGTCAACTGTATCATTGCTCCATTGCTCCATTCTGAATTTTTTCAAGTAATTTTCGTTGAACAGCACCTAACTATTTATATAATGTATATATGCTTGAAATTGCAAGGATGAATAGATAGAGAAGGGGGAGAAGAAATAATGAGAGGAAGTATGGGCTAGGTAGTTTATAATTTATCAATATAAGAAGACACATAATGATTTCTATCTTTTAAAATATGATCATAAAACTAAATAAATACCACTTTCTTTGAGACTTGAAGAAATATTTTTGTTGGCTTTGTGGCACTTAATACTTTCAGGTGGTTTTTAATTTTGGCATTTGAATGCTAAATCTCTTCAAGACAAATGATTGATGTATCTACTAGTTTTACAGTTTCAGCTGTCCATCATTCAGCTCTTCTGACAGCTGGGGTCTGTGGGCAGGGGCCAAGGGAAGCATTTCCCATTGTGCATTTTCTTGGTAGTAAATGAAAGGTACTCTCATCTCCCTTCCTTGGTAGCAAGAGTGCATGCACATGATCTAGACTGAGCCAAAAAAACATTCCACCTAGGAGATTAGAATCAGAAGCAAGAAGTGCCAAAAAGAAGCAAAGTTGAAACTGACTGTGGTAGCACGCAGCAGCCATGGTGTCCAATATCAGTGCCCAGTAGTGGCTGTAATGATGGAGAGTCCAAAGCAATGTCTAATAGCAGTGGAAACCAAGTGTCACCAGCTGCAGTGGTCCAGCAGCAGTGCTTATTTACTCTTGATAAGTAAGATGTGTGGTACTGGTCTAAGGACCTATTGCTGCCTGGCTTCTAGATGCTCTTTGAGTCTTGTCTCTGCTCCAAAACTACCTCTCCAAGTTTCTCTGAATTATAAAAATTTTCTTTATCCCCCACAAGTGAGTTAGATATTCTTGCTTGCAACCAAGAAGTCTGGCCAGCACATGATTTTTCTCCCTGTGAACCATCTCTAACACCCCGTGTCTTATTCCCCATAGGATCCTGCCCAATCCAGATTCCTTATAGATTCCTTATATATATAATTATAATACACACACACACACACACACACTCTCTCTCTCTCTCTCTCTCTCTCTCTCTCTATCCAGGTCTCAGACTTCAGTCTTTATTGGTCTCTCCTCTTGAAAACTGCCAGAATTAAGGACCTCACTTAAAGAGGAGTTGAAATGGATGATTAATTTTATATGTTGATGTTTAACTGTGTTCATGCTTCTCGTAGACCTAACAGGCTGTTTGGCCCTGTATCTCTTCACTTACATTGCTGTGTTTTGCCTCTGCCCATCTGTTCACAGTTCTTAATTTAGACTTATACATATCATGTTTGGTGTATGCTAGGGCTAAATTGTGTACACCAGGGCTAATGCCAAATTCTTTTAGGGCATTGAATGCACACATTTATCATACGTTTGTAAACACGATCCTCATAACTTTTGGGTTGGTTTACTTTCATTTTTTTCAGAATACGGCCATTGTGCAGTACCCACCAAGTGTAGTCACTCCGCCAGAAATGAGCTGAAGGCTTGTCCCAGTCAACAAACACCAAAACCACAATTCAAAATGATTGACATGAAGATCCACGTAAGGGCCTTTTAGGAATGCAACTGGGTTTAATGTAGTGAAAATGACTCTTAGAGACTTCCTCTTCCTTAATTTTCTACCCCATTTTATAAACTGGGAACTACCATCCATTCACAAACATTAGGAAGTAGTCCTTCTACCCTTGATTCTGTATCTCCAACACCCAACCCATCCTCAGAAAGTAGGAAAGATTTCTCTGAGCAGTTTCGGCTTTTCTCTCTCTTTTGGGGGGGGGTGTGTATGTATGTGTTTATTGCTTTGCATCTGCCTCCCAGTGGAAGCACACCTGGATCAGAGCCCTGAGTCAGTTCTGGAGACCAACATCTCTCTGTTATTACTCAGAGGACTTTCAGGTGTGAGGGCCCATGCTTCCTTGAGGCTAAGCTGTCTTGTTAACTAACCCTGTTTACTGTACTAGGGCAGCTCATTCCAAAGTCTAGATGTAGGGACAAGTAGAAGGAAGCCTGTTCAAGCTACATTCTCTCACCCAACATTACTAGTAAGAGAAAATGATTTTGATCTCCATCTCTCTGACTTCTCTATCTCCCAAGTGGTTTCAAACACAATGTGTGTGCTTGTGTGTATGCGCACCCCCAGTAAGGTTATAAGAAGGATAATGAAAGATGTAAATAGCTTCCATGCATTAACCCCACTATAGGTAGAAGTATATAGAAGTTGCTTCAAACTAAAAGAGAAAAAAAAAAGAGTAAAGGTTAACGTATTCTATTTTATCCATAATGCCACAAATTTTATTCTATTTTCCTGCATCATTTGGGCTGCAAGATGGCTTTCCTCATACAACATGCATTACATTGCTTATTTGACATTTAGTTAGAACCTACTCTGCACCAGGCTCAGAGGTGGACACTGGAGTAATCCCTCAGAATACACGAATGAATGCAAGTGGCAAGGGATGGGGCTGGGAGGGAAGAAGGGGTCACATTAAGAAGGACCTTAAGTAAAGTGTTAAGGAATTTTGGCATGACCTGAAAATTAATAGTTACCTGATATCTCAGCCAGCCACTTATCAAAGCAAGTCTGTGACCTGAGGCGGTGGCGGTGGGGGCTCCAAACTGATTCTCAGAGCCCTAGGGCTTCACAGATGGCACTTAGGGGTCAGTCATATGAGGGAAAGGCCAAATAGAAGGATCTTGGGTTCCAGCAAATCCATTCAAGCCACCCCCATTTTCACCTGTATTGTACACTGATGTGTTGTATAAGAACTGTTCTGAAGAAAGAGCTAAATATCAAACTTACATTTTAAGGTTAAAATTGTATTTAATAGTCCCATTGAAGATCCATCTACAAGTAGCCATCTTTAAAGACTCAACTTATTTTATGTGTGAAAGTGTGAATCTCAATTTGCATCTCCAGGTCTCCAAGAAATATCAGATTTTTTGCCTTCTCTTGAAATAAAATTAAATGTGACCCCAAGCTATCATCCTACCAGGATGGCAAAATGCCCAATCTCAGTCACAAGGGGTTGTCCCCTTTCCCCACAAAGCCACATCAAAATCCCCCCAAAGAAGACCAAAGAAGAGGGCTCTTTAATTTTCAGTCCACCAGGGTCATCATGAACATCTTCACTGTCTAAGCCTAAAGCACGTCCCTAAAGCTCAGCTGCTTCCCTGCCATCCGTGCCCGGAATCCTACCTTCTATACACACAAAGCAGCCAATCCCTCCCAGGTTTGGTCATTTTCCTAGAAAGCAAAACATAGCAGGGCATGAGCCTGGGCTAAGCACTGGACTCATAGCCCTTTTCCATCTCTGAGACACCCTCTCCACTCCCTGCTCACATTTTCCAACTCTTCTCTTCATTGAGGACATTTAGTACAATGTTTTCAGTTAAGGCTTCAGCGAAACGCAAAAACAAACAAACAACAACAACAAAAAACAAACAGAAAAAACCCTTGTGGTCTTCTAGAGGCTTCTATTTGCCATATTGAAAAACTTCAAGAAAAGTGAAATTAATTACAACCTGCTACCTGCCTGAAGTAGAGGTCAGGGAAAACAACATAAGGAGCAAAATCGCATGCTGACACTTCAATAATGTAAAATGCAGGGTTTTGTTTTGCCATCATTATATAAAGTGTCAGTTTTGTCTTCCTAATCGCTGACTCCCCTTCCTGGAAAATAGCAATTTTGAATAACTGAAGAAATCAGTTGGCTCAGCATTTAGTCACCCCGGGGACTTGTGACCTTTTTTATTTTCTGTTTCAAACAGGGACAAAAGTCATCTGCCCAAGGGCAGCTTTCACAGAAGCTCCCCAGGAGGAAGCACAGCATAGCATTTCAGGCTGGACTGTGCAGTCTGGGAAAGGTTTCCCTCTCTTTCTGACCCAAGGCTCTCAGCAGGCACTGTGTGGGACCAGGTGACTCTCAAAGTCTCTATTGTTGTCTCAGCTCCTCAGTCTTAGGGGAAATCAGACAGCTGAGACACTGAACTCTTCTGGACCAGCATAGGCGCTGGAGTCTTTGGCTGTGTGAGAAGGGGTGGACTGGGAACAGTCCATCCGCAAAAGTGTAAAGCCAAGAAATGTTTGAAAGCCCCATTAAGAAGAACCAGGCTGAAACACCAATATAATCTGGACAACGAGGAGGGGGAAACCAGATATAAGAAAGGGCTAAGCTGGCAATACTAAGACAGGAGGAGCTTCAGAATGTGCATTGCCTGTCTGTAGAGGGTGCAGGTTGGGAGTAAAAGCTGCTAAATCAGGATTCTGACAGTCATAGGGGACAAGGACAAGGCTGACACATCCAGCTCCTCTTGGATGAGGTCTCCAAGAGCATTCTTGGTCCTTGCCCCACCCCTCACTCCACCTAATGGTGCTGGAGCATGTTACCTTTTTGGTGGACTACAGCCATTGATCTCAGTTAAATGGAGTTAATTCTCTCAAATATCTTTAAAGTGTCAGAATAGATCTCTTTCTCTCTTCATGGCCACCAGGACTCGTGGGAAGGAGACAATAACTTGGGCAAGTACATCTGCTCAGCAAACACAAAGTTGTCCTCAGGTGGGCAAAGTTCAGACTCAGAACCAGGGAGATACATCCCATTTTGGCGCTTACATGGAACTACCACCTCAAAATAGCTTTATCTATACCAAAAGTGGTATTTTCGTTCTCCAGTCACTGACACATTTGTCTGTTTTTCTGAATTCTTCAAAATGGAGACAGGGGAGGGCATATCGTTCATTAGGCACCTTGAAAACCCTGACAATGGTGTCAGTCTTGGCTGAATTGGATTGAATCAGTATTTAGACAGAGGCAGGCAAGGTCTTCAACAGTTGGAATGCAGCCCGTGGCCAGACAAATGCCTTCCTGTCCTTGAAGATGTAAGCCCCAAGACCAACCATGACAGCAAAGTACAGAATAAATCACTAGCAGTTGCCAGCAAAGCCCAGAGATTGATAGAAGTGTCCCAGATCATCAATAAATGAGAGCTATGATATAATCACTTCACTGGTAGTCAATTTCAAGGAGGAGCTCCAAAGACGGCATTACTAGAAGGAACAAAAGTTTTCCTAACAGAAGAAATTAACATTTATTAACTTTCTCCTATATGACAAAAACTTTCTACCTATTGCCTTATTTGAGCTTTAAAACATTGCTACAAAGTAAACATTATCTCCTTTTTCACAAATGAGATGGGTGATTTGCCCAACGTCATCGTTTAGTAAATGGTGGAAGTGAAAACTGATGCCCAGTATCCTGACTCCCAGTGGAGTTCTACTCTCATTACACAGCTGTCCAGAAAAAGACCATCTCAAGGGAGCTGCCCATGGTTTTGATACCAACATTCAGGTGTGCTGGTTAGAAGCAATCAGTGATATTGACTCATAGTCACCCCTTACAGAAACATCCTAATCATAGCCAAGGGCCTGGGAAACACATGGACCAAGCTACCCATCATTAAATCAAAATAAGAGCTTATTATGTCTCTCCCAAAGAAGAAGAGAGTGTGATTATATGGCTGCCTATTTATTCCTCAAACCCCATTTTGAAAGTTGTCTTTAAAATTGGTGCAGAGTACTTTTTAAAAATTCCCAAATTGCTGCAACCTTGGTCCAAGGTTTCCAACAGGACACAGATGGGCAGCAAGGCCAGTTGCAGTGGTCAGGCTTCCCACTGGTGGAGCTTGTCCAAGCAGCTCATTCATGGTCTGCTGAGGGAGTGGTGACTCATGATACAACTGCTTTATTTCACCTTCTGGAACCACAGGAATACATGGTTTCAGAATAGAAAAGACCCACTGACCATTAGAGAGAGTTCTTCTATGGACAACTGTATAGACTCTCGCAGAAAACACTGTCAGCATCTTCCCTGGGGGCTCATCCAAATTTTTATGTTATATCAAACCAGATTTGGAGAAGAATTTTTAAGGGCCTAGGGGAAATGATTTAATTAATTCATTCATTCATCCTATACTCCCAGAGAACTGACTTGTTCTAGCTTCTGGAAATATTGAGGTTGGAATGAGCAATATTAGTCATAAATATATATAGCCCTTATCCTCAGTAATGCCGGACGCATAGTAGATAATAAATATTTATTGAATAAGAAAATGCTCTTGAAAGCCACATTTAAAAGAGAACATAAATAAGTACATGTTATTTTACTGCTATCATAAATTATAATCAAAGTAACAAAGCAAACAGAGGATAAAATACGTAATTCTGCTTTTGGTTGGTGGAAAGGGACTGTGATCTTTCAGAGAAAGCTACTGAAAGAAAAAACCCATTTGAGTTGAGTTTTGAAGCATGAATAGGAGTTTGGCAAGCTTATAAAAGAGGAAAAGAAACCCGGGTAAAGGAAATGCTATGTACATAGTAATGAAGGTGGACAAGAGGATGGTGTGTTCGGGTGCCCACCAACATTCCTATGGTAAAAGATTGCAGCATGCAGGGGGGCGGGTGAGGTTTGCAGGAACACAAGCTGGTGAAATCAGCAGGACACCTGGCTAAGCTAAACAGCCTGTGCTTATCCTGTAGGCAACCAGGCAGGGGGGCGTCCTGCCCAACATTACTTTTAGGAAAGCAGCTTCAGAGCAAATATGGGTGACTCAGCACAATCTATTGGCATCTCTGGGAGCCATGCTCAGCCCTTCCCTTGTGCTGGTGGGTGGGCGCGACATCTTTGTACAAGGAGACCACCCACCTGGTGTCATGGCACACATCTGACTTTGATGGGGATTTCTCTAAGCCCCATGGCATGAGTAAAGCTTATTCAGAAATATGAAGGCAAAGTTCTCTCATGCTTTTACTCACACTTTTGTTCTTTTTTTCCCCATTTGGTTCACATTTTTATATTACCATCACAGAATTGTTTCTCTCTACTGCCTCTAGTTCTCCATCTGAAAAACCATCATCTTTGACATCTCTTTCTCTGATTGGCAGATAACTCTACCCCTCTCCCCCCACTTCAAAGCCTAGTCCAAATGCTGCCAGGCATTTTGGTCAGCAACTGCTTAATAGACACCGCTGCCACCTCTCTCACCCAAGCCCTGCAGCAGAAGGGAGCCATTTTAATGTGATTCTCCCACCAGGCACTCTACAGCCACTCCCCTCCAGACTCTCACATGAATGAATCTTCTCACCAAACCTTCCGGATGTCACCTCACACACACCCACCTTGAACATGCTGCATGTTGACTGAAACCTTGAATACAGGTAGAAGAACATAAGCAGTAAGAAACAGAAAGAATGTAATAGAGGGCTGGGAGCAGTGGCTCACGTCTATAATCCCAGCATTTTGGGAGGCTGAGGCAAGCAGATCACAAGGTCAGGAGATCGAGACCATCCTGGCTAACAAGGCAAAACCTTGAATCTACTAAAAATACAAAAAATTAGCTGGGCGTGGTGGCGGGCACCTATAGTCCCAGCTACTCAGGAGGCTGAGGCAGGAGAATCACTTGAACCCGGGAGGCGGAGGTTGCAGTGAGGTGAGATCCTGCCACTGCACTCCAGCCTAGGCAAAGAAAAAAAAAAAAAGAATGTAATAGAATTGTGCAAAGAGTGGCAATCATTTATTCAGAGTTACTGAGGATTATTTCCATATTTATTAACTAATAATAAGATAGACAGCACATGAAGACTCCAGCCATGGAGCGATTCATGAAGGAGAACACAGAGAAGAGGAAAGCCTGCTGCCAAGAGAAAGGCCAACTCTCTTTCCTTCCTTCTGCAATCACACAATCTACTGACGTTTCTGCCCAGCAATAGTCTCCCATAGTCTTCCATCCGCGGGGATTTTATTCCTAGTGCTTCTATTCTCATTCCTCTTTCCTAACAGAATCTCCAAGGAAGGGAGAAGCTGATCCATCCAAGAAGATTTATTCTATGGAAAAGGCATCAAATACTCTTCATAGCTTCTGTGTGGGAAGCCTGAAACAAGTCCTGTTTCCTTAACATGAATCTGGAAGGCAAGAGGAACATGGAAGGTGTGAAAGAGGGAATAATATCATCCAGGTGGTGTTTTAGAATTTGTGGCAGAGGGTTTTGGTCTTCCCTGAGTTCTGGCTTCTCAAGCTGGCAGAGCATTCTAAAGGAGAGCTTGAAACGATAAGAAAATGATCACAGATGCTCAGGGGAATAGCACTGATCCTAAAATTGGCATCACATCTGCTCTCCAGTGAGAGTTTGCAAAACTCTGAACACCTTGTCCCAATACCATCTGCTCCATCCCGCTTCCCCACCTGACAACCTTTCACCAGGCTGGTAGTCAATCCCAGGGAATCAACCATTCCTCAGCTCACTCAGGGCTTGATGTGGAATTGGAGCAACTCCTTTTTGCCCTCTCTGGTCCACATTTAACTTTCTTGTCCTCACACCCTGCAGCCCTGCTACTAGCTCCTCTGCCCTCAATTGTGTGTTGACCCAGCCATTAGCCTCTTTCATCCCAAGGACCTGTTGACCATCCCTTTCTTTGCTCTCATTCTGGCTTGTTCTCCTCTCCTGGTCACTTTCTTCTTTTTCTATCAGGCATTCATTCAACAAGGAGCTATTTCGCGCCCACTCTACAGTGAGTACTCTGATAAGGGTTGGGGATACAACTGTGGAAGTGCTCTCCAGAGTTTCTGCCCTCACGGAGCACAAGAAAAGTAAACTGACATGGAAGAGGCTGAGTTTGCCTTGGAACAGGGGGAGCGCAGGGAGGCATGCATGCAGATAGCCATCTGAGTGTGGGAACTCGGGAAACAAAAGGACCAGAGAAATAACAAAAGTTAGATGAAAACTCAGCCGATGCCATGAGTGCAGGTATGAATGTTAAAGTCACTTGAGTCAACCAGGAGTGAAGCTGCAACTTTAATTTCATAAAATTTAATCAAATTCATAGCAAACTTAGTTGGTTCTTTATGTAAATTTGACCAACTCAAGATAAAAGCTCAGCTAGCTCAAGATGTTTTCCTCCTTTTTTTTCCCTTCCTCTCCCAGCATCATGTAAGTTGGGGTGATGATGGAGAAGTGTAGTGATGATTGCAGCAGTGGTGTGGGGCTGTGTCTGAGCCACAGCCCTGCCTCTGCTCCTTCCCTGCCTCCCCTGCCACCCACCTGCCACCGTGATGCCAGGGCCACTCCTGTCGCATCTGAGTTCCTCCTCCTCACTGTTCTCCTCACTCTATCTGTTAAAGCCCCAAACAAGTTTCCAAATTCTTTACCTCCAGAGGATGTAAAACACAAACAATCAAACAATCTCTCTTCTTGAAAAGGATCCTTTTAACTTTTTATGCAAAGCAACGTATCTTCCCTTTGTCTTAACACCTCCTCTTCATACTAGGTCCAAGGTCTTACTTGAATAACCAATAGACTGATCAAAATGTTTTTACAACAAAACAGCAATATTTTTTCCAAGCCAAACTCAGCTTAAGTATATAAATAGCTACAGTTCCTTAAAAATGGACTTTGCTTCTTTTGTTCTACTACATGTAAAAAGGTTAAAGTCCAAAGCCCATTCTCTTTACCCTGAACCACACAGCTCTTCAAGCACAAAGCCAACTTTTCTACAGAAGGATTTTAGTTTCAGTTGTTTGTTCGGTTGCCCTGGGGATTCCCAGGGGATTAAATATTGCATAAATTATTGGGGGGAAATTTGCCTACAGATCCTTAACAATGGTTAAAAAGCCCTGCATCTCACATGATCTACTTTGCATCTTTCCGGTGGTATATATTCTACTGGTTGTACCATTATCATGATGGAGGTCAAGATATAAATATCAAGGATTAAAAGGTTGTATGCTTTTCTAGGTTACCTATGCCTCTGTTCTTCTCTTATCACAGAAAATGAAAAGTTAGCTCTCTCCCATCTATTTAAGACAGCATGTTTTCAGAGAACTGTCTCCTTAAAAAGTTAAAAATCGATCAACAATATAAATAGAGGAGAACTCAAAACATGGTTATGCTTCATTCTATAGTTAATTTAATTTCAAGAGAGGTGCTGTAGGTTCAATCCCACCAGTTCAATACCTATTCCACCTGAACAAGTGATGCCAGCCATGGGTAAATCAAGTTGGAGAGCTGCTTGTGAGAACAGCTTTGGAGTGGAAAGCTTTCTGAGGCCAAGGTTAAAGCGGAAGGAATGTTGCACAAGGCAACATAAGGCAGCTTGAACAGATTGTCAAGGTTTTCACCAAAGAACCAAAATGTATTTGAGCATCAATAACAGGACATAATAGCAGAGCAGGTAGTGATATCACTGGCATGTGCAAGGCATGAATTGCTAGTGAGGGGGTGGCACCAGGGTAAAGACACGTTGCTGAGCTCTAGGGAGCACTGTCCCAAAGCTGGAACTACTGCGTGCACTCTGCTTCAGTGTCCACCCTCTAGGAGCCTGGCTGACAAATGGCTTCTCCTGAAGACATCCTTACAGCCCAGTCTGACTCTCTAAGAAGAAACAGGAGCAACACACCCTCCATGTAGTGTGCATGGAGCTGCGTTCCTAGGGCCATGTGGTCCCCATCACTCACCGTCCAGGTCTGTGCTAAGCTATAAATTTTTTAGAGAAAGATTCCAGATAAGCACAAGCTCCTTGTTATTGGTGCAAGTTCAGAGCCCTTTTAAAGAATGATGAACAAATTATTTCCTTGTTCAACCACACAAAACTCACAAGTTGTGCTCACATTTCAGGATTAAAAACTATGAAGTATGCAAGCAGTCAAACTAGGCTTTGATGTATGCCCTCTAAACAGTAAAAGTTTATAATACACCTGCCCAGAGGTAATCCTGGTATTCTGAATGGGAAGCAGAATGGCTCTGACACTCTGTTCATTCAGCCATCGACTCTAAAACATTTGGCTGTGCCTCAACCCATTTGCCCTTTACCACTTGAAAAAATAAAATGGAGAGAGAGGAATGATTGTATAACAGTCTCACATTCATAGTCCTATTTATTTCTTTCAAAAACTGGAATTAGAGCATTAACCCATTTTACATGATTCCTTCCTTCAAGGTCACACAGCTGGTGTTACGGATTTAGAAGTTAAATCCAGATCCCAAAACCAAACATCTACCATGCACCATGTCCAAAAGTGTCCTGCCAAAAGGAGTGTCGGAAGGATAGGAAATATGGCTTATTTCTCATGGTTTAATATCAGGGACATCAAGATTTCACAGAGAGTGCTAGCCTTTGGTAGAATGTGTGATTTTTTTGAAGTAAAGCCAAGGTAATGGGAAACACTGAATATTTCTTTGTAGGCATTCCTTCTTTGGCTCTCCCAAAGTCAAGCTTCTTAAGTAAAATGGCACATTCACAGAATTTTTGCTTTGTTGAATCCGAATGACCCAATGAAGCAGCAGTCCAGAGTGAGGCAGGAAGAGGCAGAGTTCCAGGCACGTCCAGTGACCCAGCATCACCTCTATCCCAACCAGGACCTGCTGCTGCCAGGGCTACAGATGAGTCAGTCTCCTTCCAAACCAAATGGTAATTAAGAGGGGATGCATTTTTAGACTGCTGTGGTCTGGTACTCTTCTGGCAACTTTTGAAGGCTGTCAAAGCTCTGCAAAGATAAAGAGAAGGAACTCCTATTTATTGGTTGAGTGGCTATGATGAACTGGGCACTCTGCTAAGTGATCTACATACATGGTGACATTCAATCTTAACAATATTGCTGCAAAATAGGACCTTCTAGCCTCATTTTTTTAGGATGATGATATTATAATAGAGTTTGGAGATAAGAACTGAATTGCTCAAGGCCATCCACCTAGGACACACAGCTTTTGGAATTCAATTCTAGATCTGCCTAGCTTCATAACCTATTCTAATTCTACCACCACATCAATTCTTGTCAGCCCATGGAATTTTAATGCCCATGGAATTTCTCATGTGCTCTACGTGCTGGTTTCTCAAGAAAAGACATGGAAACAACAGAGGCCCAGGCATTCTAAATTAACAATGCTAACTCTTGTTTGTTCTTCAAAATTCAACATGTGCCTGCTCCTTTAGGATAGTACCCCTCAGTATGTAATTTATGGATGGTGCTGTCTGTAAAATGTTACTGATTGATATAGTTTGGCTGTGTCCCCACCCAAACCTCATCTTGAATTACAACTCCTACAATTCCCACCCGTTGTGGGAGGAATAGGGTGGGAGGTGATTGAATTATGGGAGTGGGTCTTTCCTGCACTGTTCTTGTGATAGTGAATGAGTCTCACGAGATCTGATAAAAGGGGAGTTTCCCTGTACAAGCTCTCTCCTCGCCTGCTGCCATCCATGTAAGATGTGACTTGCTCCTCCTTGCCTTCTGCCATGATTGTGAGGCCTCTCCAGCCATGTGGAACTGTTAGTCCAGTGAATCTCTTCCTTTTGTAAATTGCCCAGTCTCAGGTATGTCTTTATCAGCAGAGTGAAAACAGACTAATACACTGATCCATTATGATATAGGAACAGAGATTGAAAGTACATAAACATTTATAGCTATTGACAGAGCAATTATTTTTGTAATCAATCAAATAACAAAATATTTGGGTTTATACTATATATGTTTTAAAAATTTTCCTTTTCTAGTAATTTATTTTTATTGTGATTTACAAAAGCATCAGTATGTAACACACTGGAAATTAAAAAAATAAAAACTGATTCTTCAAGTTTGAGATGCACTGTACCCAAGTGTGAGAGATCTTTGAAAGCAGGGGCCATCTTTTAGTGTCTGGATAAGTGAGAAATATTTCATGCAAGGGATGACTTTTTGCTGAAAACAATTTGTGACCTATACCACTAGCTGCCTCTAGCATTTCTGATCTGAAGGGACACAAACCAGGGAGGCAATTAAAAATATGGACACTGGAGTCAGCAGGAAGTGGATTTGAATCTTGTGTCTGCAACTTAGCAACTACATGATCTTGAGTAAGTTACCTAGTTTTGCTGTGACTTAGTCTCCTCCTCCATGAAAAAAGAAACATACATTAGGGAAATGCAAATCATAACTACAGTGAGATACCACTTCCCACCCATTAGAATGGCTACTACTTTTTTTAATGGAAAATAACATGTGTGGGTGAGAGTTTGGAGAAATTGAAACCCTGATGTATTGCTGGGGAGAATGTAAAATGATGTAGCTATTATGGAAAACAGTATGGCGATTCCTCAAAAAGTTAAACATGGAATTATCATATATCTAGAAATTCTACTCTTAGGTATATACTCAAAGAATTTGAAAGCAGAAACTCAAACAGACACTTCCAAACTGATGATAGTTTAACTTTACCATGGTGCAAAAGTGGTACACATACCATCCTGCAAATATCCATACAATCATTCTTGTACACAATCTTCCATACATGTATGGAATCTGTACACATTTCCTCATCTTCCATTGAAATATGAAGAGATCTGGGTGGTACCAGAGACTAACTATGTCAGACACTTCTCCTGAACCATTACAAACCTGTTTGGGCCCACCACTTGCTCTAGCTGCTACTGTGGATTTTTTCTCTTTCAGTACAGTATTCAATAAATCACACGAGATATTCAACACTTTATTATATAACAGGCTTCATGTTAGATGATTTTTGTCAACTATAGGCTAATATAAGTGGTCTGAACACACTTAAGGAAGGTGAGGCTAAGCTATGATGTTCTATAGGCAACATGTATTAAATGCAGTTTTGACTTATGATTTTTTGAACTTATGGTGGGTTGAAACCCCATTGTGAATCAAGGAGTATCTGTATTTTTACACCAATTTATCTTTACACCAGCACTATTTATCATAACCCAAAAGTAAAAACAGCCCCAGGGTCCTTCAACAGATGAATTAATTTTAAAAAGTGATATACCCATACAATGGAATATTATTCAGCATTAAAAAGTAATGACATTCTGGCATACTCTATTAAATGTCACAAAGATTATGCTAAGTGAAATAAGCCAGACACAAAAGGACAAACATTGTATGATCTCACTTATATGAAGCACCTAGAATAGGTAAATTCATAGACATAGAAAGTAGAATAAAAGTGACCAGAAGTTTGAGGGAGAAAGAAATAGGAGGCTATGGTTTAATGGATGTAGAATTTCAGTTTGGGATGATGAAAAAGTTCTAGAAACAGATATTGGTGGGACTGGTTGCACAACATCATGAATGTACTTAACGCCCCTGAATTGTACACTTAAAAAAAGTTAAAATGCTAACTTTTATGTTATATGTTTTGTTTTTCTTTTTGTTTTTCTATTTTTATTTTTATTTTTTCCACAATGAAGGGGAAGGAAGGGAAGGAGAGAGAAAGAGTACAAGACTACCTTATAAGTTGTTGTGAAGATAAAATGAGAAGGTGTCTGCAAAATGGTTAGCTAAGAGAACACATTTTATACATATGTAAAATTTTATTATTAAATTTAAAGTCAGAATTTACTTCTTACAGGTAGTGAATTTATTTTTTATTTCAATAGGTTTTGAGAAAACAGGCAGTGTTTGATTATACAGGTAAGTTCTTTAGTGGTGATTTCTGAGATTTTGGTGTACCTATCACCTGAGCAGTGGAACTTTACCCGATGTGTTGTCTTTTATCCCTCATCCCCTCCCACCCTTTGCCCCAAGTCCCCAAAGTCCATTGTATCATTCTTCTGCCTTTGCATCCTCATAACTGAGCTCCCATTTATAAGAACATACGAAAGTTTGGTTTTCCATTCCTGAGTTACTTTATTTAGAATAATAGTCTCCTTCTCCATCTGGGTTGCTGCAAATGCCATTATTTCATTCCTTTTCATGGCTGAGTAGTATTTCATGGTATGTGTGTGTATTTATATCTATATCTATATCTGTCTGACATTTTCTTTATCCACTCATTGATAGATGGGCATTTGGGTTGGTTTCATATTTTTGCAATTGGGAATTGTGCTGCTATAAGTATGTGTCTGCAAATGTCTTTTGTGTAATGACTTCTTTTCCTCTGGGTAGATGCCCAATAGTGGGATTGCTGGATCAAATGGTAGATATACTTTTAGTTCTTTAAGGAAACCCCATACTGTTTTCCATAGTGGTTGCACTAGCTTACATTCCCATCAGCAGTGTAAAAGTGTTCCCTTTTCACTACATCTATGCCAACATCTATTATTTTTTTATTTTTTAAACTGTAGCTGTTCCTGCAGGAGTAAGGTGGTATCGTATTGTGGTTTTGATTTGCATTTTCCTGATTATTAGTGATGTGGAGTATTTTTTAATACATTTGCCGGCCTTTTGTATATCTTCTTTTGAGAATTGTCTATTCATATCCTTAGTCCACTTTTTGATGGGATTATTTGTTTTTGTCTTACTGATTTGTAAGTGTTCCTTATAGATTCTGGATATTAGTCCTTTGCTGGATGCATAGTTTGAGAACATTTTTTCCCACTCTGTGGATTATTTGTTTACTCTGCTGATTATTTCTTTTGCTGTGCAGAAGTTTTTTTAGTTTAATTAAGTCCCATCTATTTATCTTTGTTTTCATTGCATTTGCTTTTGGATTCTTGGTCATGAAGTCTTTGCCTAAGCCAATGTCTAGAAGGGTTTTTCCAATGTTATCTTCTAGAATTGTTATGGTTTCAGGTCTTAGATTTAAGTCTTTGATCCATCCTGAGTTGATTTTTATATAAGGTGAGAGATGAGAATCCAGTTTCATTCTTCTACATGTGACTTGCCAATTATCCCAGCACCATTTGTTGAATAGGGTGTCATTTCTCCACTTTATGTTTTTGTTTTCTTTGTCAAAGATCAGTCGGCTATAAGTATTTGGCTTTATTTCTGGGCTTTCTGTTCTGTTCCATTGGTCTATGTGCCTATTTTAATACCAGTACCATGCTGTTTGTGTGACTATAGTGTTATAGCACAGTTTGAAGTAGGGTAATGTGATGCCTCCAGATTTGTTCTTTTTCCTTAGTCTTGGTATAGCTCTGCAGATTCTTTTTTGGTTCCATATGAATTTTATAATTTTTTTTCTAGTTCTGTGAAGATTGATGGTGGTATTTTGATGGGAATTGCATTGAATTTGTAGATTGCTTTTAGCAGTATGGTTATTTTCACAATATTGATTCTACCCATCCAGGGGCATGGGGTGTGTTTCCAAATATTTGTGTCATCTGTGATTTCCTTCAGCAGTGTTTCGTAGTTTTCCTTGTAGAGGTCTTTTCCTCCTTGATTAGGTGTATTCGAAAGTATTTTGGGTTTTTTTTGCAGCTATTATAAAAGGGGTTGAGCTTTTGATTTTATTCTCAGCTTGGTCACTATTGGCGTATAGCAGTGGTACTGATTTGTGTACATTGATTTTGTATCCTGAAACTTTGCCAAATTCATTTATCAGTTCTAGGAACTTTTTGGAGGACTCTTTTTTTTTTTTTTTTTTTTGAGGCAGAGGGAGTGCAGTGGCCTGATCTTGGCTCACTGCAAGCTCCGCCTAACTGGTTCACGCCATTCTCCTGCCTCAGCCTCCCGAGTAGCTGGGACTACAGGCGCCCGCCGGCCGCTACGCCCGGCTAATTTTTTGTATTTTTTTAAATAGAGACCGGGTTTCGCCGTGTTAGCCGGGATGATCTCGATCCTGACCTTGTGATCCGCCTGCCTCGGCCTCCCAAAGGGCTGGGACTAGAGGCGTGAGCCACCGCGCCTGGCCTGGAGGAGTCTTTAGGGTTTTCTAGGTATATGATCATATAATCAGTGAACAGAGACAGTTTGATTACTCTTTACCAGTTTGACTGCCCTTTATCTCTTTCTCTTCTCTGATTGTTCTGGCTAGGACTTCCAGGTAGTGCATTTATTATTCAATCTGATATTGATCATATCAAAGGTGAAGGTAAAAGTTTGTGGTAAGGAGAAAAGGTGAATATAGGTTGGGGGAATAACGCCATTCACCAAGAAGCAGAGTGAGTCATTTGAAGAAACTAAGCTAGTGTCTTGCACTTCCGTATACTCTTATCTGCAATGTGCTCCCTGAGGCATAGGGAAGCCTCAGTTTTCTCATCAGTAAAATGGACAGAAGAGCCATGTTTTCAAAGAAAGCACCAAGCTCTGGAATTTTTTCATTCAATTGTTTTGAAGACAATGGAGAGAACAGATGGAGCAGTAGCAGGAGCCAGCTATTTATTGAGTCCATGGAATATGAAAACTGCTCTTATTTTCTAATCTTCCACTGGAATAAGAAGAGATCTGGGTGGTACCAGAAATGGGCTGTGTCAGAAACTTCCTGTGCACCATTTCAAGCCTGTTTGGGCCTACCACTTCTTTCAGCTGCAACTGTGATCAGCTCTGAGCGGGTGTCTACTAGCTTAGTTCAGCTGCAACCAGTCTGCAATACACCCAGGGCTTTTCAGTTCCCTCACTTCCTTCCCTGGAACTCCCATGGTACCATAACATGTGATGCCATAGGCACCCACCTGGCCTTCACACATGAACATCTGGGAAGTAGAGAAGCACTAATATGTGCAGGTTTGCCTTTAACCCCTGGGAAATGGGGTTGATGGATCAATGGCTTCCTCTTTCATTCCCCAGGAAGACCTGAGACTTATTTTATAACACTCCTCAGAAGCTCCCAGAGGCATCTCATCAGTGATCATCAGTAGTTGTGACCTACTGATGATAGTAGATGTGTAAAGTTTTATGCAATTTTAACCTAAATTTTGGTTGGAAATTGCCGCATTTATTTTGATTTCAGTGACCAAATCGCTCACATATACCAAGATGCTCTACTTAACCCAGCATTGTTAGGGGACTCCTATCTGCCTTGGATACTTGAAAGTTGACATGGATCTTCTTTCTGCATATTTCTTATCTGTGTATTTCTGATCTAATATCATGGAATCTCACCCAGGCTGGATATTTAAGACTCATGTTCACTCTAGTCTATAGTCATGGAGTTCTCCCTTCAGGTATATGTGGAATAGGAGGTCATTAGGGGAGAATGTGTGCACCAAAGGTGGGAGGATTCATTCTCAGCAGGCCCCTTTCTCTCTGACCCCCAAAGCTGAATTAGAGGTCTCTCATCCTCCCTCCTATCTGCCCCTATGATTGTGGTAAAATATACACAACATTAAATTTATCATCTTGACCATTTTTAGTGCACAGTTCAGTGGTAAGTTCTAATGTTGTCCAATCTCCAGAACTTTTCTCATTCTTGCCAAACTAAAACTCTACAGAGTGAGCTCTTCATATACATGGGCTCCACATCCCCAGAATCAACCAACCATGAATCAAAGACATTAGAAAATATTTTTTTAAAATACAGCAAGAAAAATAATACCAACAAAAAACCAATAGAATATAACAACTTCCTACATAGCATCTACATTCTATTAGGTATTCTAAGTAATCTAGAGATTATTTAAAGTGTACAGGAGGATGAGTTATATGCAAATATTATATCATTTTATATAAAGGGCTTGCTTATCCTTAAATTACGGTGGCCCCTGAGGGTGTTAGAACCAATCCCCCCTGGTTACCAAAGGACAGCTGTACCTATTAAACAACAACTCCTCATTTCCCTCTACGCTGACACCCTGTCAACTACCATTCTACTGTCTCTGTAAATTTGACTACCCTAGGAACTTCATATATACATAATCATACACTATTTGTCCTTTTGTGACTGGCTCATTTCCCTTAGCATCATGTTTTCAAGGTTTTCCATATGTCAGAATTCCTTTCCTTTTTAAGGTGGATAATATTCCACTGTATGTACAGACCACATTTCTTTTATCCATTCATAGACTGAGGGACATTTAGGTTGCTCTCACTTCTTGGCTATTGTGAACAATGGGGCAATGAATATGGGTATGCAAATATCTCTTCATGTCCCTGCTTTCAATTCTTTGGGGTATAAACCCAGAAGTGGTATTGCTAATGCTAATTCTATTTTTAATTTTTGAGGAAGCACCACACTGTTTTTTGAACTGGTTGCACCATTTTATGTTTCCACCCACAGTACACAAACGTTCTAATAGTTCTCTACATCCTCACAAACACTTGTTATTTTCTGGATTTTTGATAGTAGATATCCTAATGGCTGTAAAACCCTTATGCTTTTGTTCTGTCGATGATAAATGCCTTGAAAACTGGAAATAGCCCAGGGCCTGGCACCAGTTATATGCCCAGCACAGGATCACTAAATGAATAAAAAGACAACCAGGTATGGCCTGACTCTGACTGTGGGCAAGTCACTTTCCCGTTCCCAATCTCAGCATCCTCATTCCTCAGGTGAAGGAATATATCAGGTCATCTCTGATGACTCTGCCTGACCTCAGAAGGTCAGTATTTCTAAGACATAGAGCAGAAGGCAGACTTTGACCACTTCATTCTTTTTGCCAAGGCTCAGTCTCTCTCAAGGGTAAGACACTACAGGAAACAAAATAATCGTTGCACTATGTTGCTTTCTAGTTTACAAAACCCTGCCACAAAATTTTCCCAGCGAGCACTCATCATATGCACAAGTGACCAAAGCTCTACTTTGGTGAGATGATGTCCTTGCACCAGTAGGACTTTTTTTTTGTGGCATATCCTGAAGCTATATGCTTAAGATTTAAGTAATCTTAAACATTTATTTAAATAAAAAATTTAAATTATTATTATTTAAATAATTTTCTTAAGCACATATCTTCACAGATTTTCACATTTAAATACATTGATATAACCATGGCACAGATCAACACACAATATTTCTAGCATCCCCAGAGATTCTCTCATACATTTTCCTAGGCAGAAATCATCCCACATCTACCCATGAGGAACCACTATTCTGATTACTACCATAATCAGTTTTATATGTTCTTTCATAAAAGTGGAGTCATACAGTCTTCATCCTTTTGAGTCTTGATTTTTTTTGCTTCATATAATTTCTGAGTGATCTATTCATTTTATTGTACATAGCAACAGTTTATTCTTTTTAACTATGGAGTGTCTTAGTCCACTCAGGTTGCTATAATAAAATATTATAGCAATCTGTAAACTGGGTAGCTTACAATGTAAACTGGATGGCTTATAAACAAGGTATCTTTTTGCTGTGTTCTCATATGGCAGAAGGTGTGAAGGAGCCCTCTGGGCATCTTTTATAAGGACACTAATCCCACTTATGGGGGACTCTGCCCTCATGACCTAATCTCCTCCCAAAAGTCCTACCTCCTAACACCATTACATTGGTTATTAGATCTTAACATATAAATTTTGGGAAGACACAAATATTCACACCATAGCATGTACTATTCTATTATATTAATATACCATAATTTAATTATTCATTCTTCTATTGTTGGCATTTGGGTTGTTTCCACTTTGAGGCTACTGTGGATAAAACCATGAAAACCCTTGTGCATGTTTTTTGGTACACATATGAACTATATTCTCTTGGGTTTAGATCTTGGAGTAGTTTGCTGAGTCACAGAGTAAGCTTGTGTTTAATTTAGTAGATACTGCCAAACAGTTTTCCAAAGCAGTTGTATGAATTAAACTCCTGTTGAGACTTTAAAGATTATATACTTGAACATACAGCTATATATATATATAGAGAGAGAGATAGATATAGATATATAAATATGTAGCTATAAATGCAGATGTGGATTTTCCTCCTTTTCCTAAAATGAGAACTTGAAACTCAACAAAATTTGTATCTAAGATGTTGGTCACAACATTTGTATTTACAGTTGTGAAAATTTTGAAATGCCAAACAATTTAAAAATTATTAAATATTCTCCATCCAGAAAATGTGACTGAATCATTGGTAACATTCACTAACATAAGATTTTTAAAATATGGGTGAAATGTTTTTGATGTAGAAATTAAGGGAAAATAATTTTTATTTTTATTTTTATTTTTATTTTTTTTTTTGAGATGGAGTCTCGCTCTGTCACCCAGGCTGGAGTGCAGTGGCAGGATCTCAGCTCACTGCAAGCTCCGCCTCCCGGGTTCACGCCATTCTCCTGCCTCAGCCTCCTGTGTAGCTGGGACCACAGGTGCCCGCTACCAGGCCCAGTTAATTTTTTTAATGTATTTTTAGTAGAGACGGGGTTTCACCGTGTTAACCAGGATGGTCTTGATATCCTGACCTCGTGATTCGCCCGTCTTGGCCTCCCAAAGTGCTGGGATTACAGGCGTGAGCCACCGCGCCTGGCCGGGAAAATAATTTTTTAGAATGCAGCATTGCCTATCCAGTGAGATCTCCCTGATATTTCTTTGCCTAGAAAACAGGCCCAAGACACGTGCATCAGAACATTAACAGAGTATCTTTTGGGGGTTGGATTATGGGTGACAGGCATTTCTTTCCTATCTTTTCCAAAATTAGAATATTTTGTTATAATCAGAAAAAAGTAAAAATATATGCAAAAAGGCAAAGCTCTCTTCTCGGAGTCTGGAGGGCTACTTTGATAATTCTCTGTATAAAAAATAACGGCAAAACGACTGCATTTTCCCGCTGTTCTACTTCTTCCTAACTCTGCTGTTAGCATGAGTTGGATTGAGAGACTAGAAGGAAATATGCCAAAACATTCGATGAGGCTCTTTGCAATTTTCTGTACTTTCCAAATGTTCTCTAGTAAGCCAGTATTCATTTCATGATTGGAAAATAAAGAACATGTAAAAAAGAGTTTTTTGTTTTTTTTTAAGTAGGATTGAAAAAGTGATTTTTCCCCTCCTCTATCAGATCAGAACTGAGAGGGCTTTGTCTTCCCTTTAGGATCAGACCATAGAGTAGCTATTTTTATCCATTGACATCACCACAACCAGCTAAACCTAGCCCACATTTTGTGTATGTTCGGTGTGTTATGGACGATTTTTCAGAAGTCTAGATGATTGGAGTAACCCCAAAGGCGCTTATCTGGAAGATGTTTGCCCTTAATTTCTAACGTAAATTTAATGCACATGTATTAACCATCTCCCTCTAGTCCTCTCCTTTTGAAGTGGGCTTGCCACTGAACTCAACTTCAAGGTTTCCCGTGACGCTTCCTTGGTCTCCCTAATTCACTTAATGCGGGTGGCTGGTGGTAGAAATGCAGACAGCATTTGGAGAGTGCAACTAGATGTACTCATTCAACAAATTCCAGCGAATGAGCCATGCTGTCCCAGGCTCTAGGGATGCGCGGAGCACTGAGGGAGGGTTTCTTCTGAGGAAGAGCTCCCAGTTGACCAGGGGAGACAGAGGAATAAACAAATAAATAAATGAAACAGGACTGCCTTAATTTTAGAGCTAGCAGAGAGATGTGAGATTACAGCCAGAGACTGAACAACTCAGGAGACCCCCCTGTAGCTACTCGAATGAATGTGGAAGCGTCTGGCAGCCCAGCCCTCTCTTTTTCTCCCACACCCTTCTGTCCTTGAATGTCACATCACCTTATATAACGTCCTTCACTGCTAAAGCTTAAACCAGCCATCTTGTTTAGTTGTTACTTACACTGTGATGGCAGCTCCAGGAGCTAGGACGCCTTGTTTCTCCCAGTCACTGTGATGTCCCTTATCAGAACCGAGGTTAGCACTGGACAGTGACACTTCCAGAATTCCTGCCCAGGAGCTGTTTAGAGATAGCAACCTGAGCGGAATGAGAGTAGTACTGAAGCTCCATTTTCATAGCAAGTCCTGTGTTGCTTGTTTTGACACTCGCAAGTTTATTTGGCATGGCATTGGTAGGAAGAGTGTCAGAAATTAGGGAAAAGCAGCTCGAAACACTCCTAGCCACCCCTTGAGACACCTCTGTCCTGTAGCCCCTTAGAAGTTCAGAGAGACCCATTTTCACTTATTTTAAACTTGTAATGTAATTTTAAGATGAAGCAGTGCCAGAAAGAGATTACAAAAAATCATGCTGTTTTCAATATTTGCACATACAAATTAACATCTTAAACAGAACGTAATTTTATCTTTTTAATCACAGGATAATTCCAATATTTAAAAAAAACTGAATTACAGTGCACCTTGGACAGTATGTTCCAGTAACGAGACACAAATTTAAAATTGTAAAATAAATGACTTGTGTTAATTTCCTCTCTCTCTCTCTGTTTCTCTCTTCCCACGTGAGATGCTTTGCCTTCTGCCCTTCTACCCTTGGACGTTAGACACCAGGTTTTTCAGCCTTTGGACTCTGGGACTCGCACCAGCAGCCTCCTGGGGGCTCTCAGGCCTTCAGCCTCAGACTGGATGCTGCACTGCTGGCTTCCCTGGTTTTGAGGCTTTGGGACTTGGATTGAGCCACAATACCTGCTTTTCTCATTCTTTACCTTGCGCATGCCCTGTCAAGGGACCTTTGTAATTGTGTGAGCCAATGATATAAACATTTATATAAACATACATCCTATTTGGTTCCGTCCCTCTGGAGAACCCTGACTAATACAGATTTTGGTAATGAAAGTGGGGTCTACCTATCCACGTGAAGTCCAGCCAAGCAATCCCCATGCCCCATCCCCACCTCGCCATTCTCTGCATAAACTCTTTCTGACACATAGTAAGTGCTTACCGAGTGGCTTATGCATAAATACTGAACAAATCCGCAAATAAAGGAATGAATGAATAAAGTTGGAAAAGAAGGGCACAAGAGTTGAGGCTACAAAGATGAACAGTAGCCCCAGAAACTTCGTGGTGGGAAGATAAACAGCCTGCTAAGCCCAGGAGACAGGTGTGCCTACGGATGGGATTGACAAGTAGAACCATGTGTTCTGGGAACTGCAAACAAGACAGAGCTGCAAATGCTGCTGGGGACATAGTGCAATCTTCAGTGTGAGAGGTGGCAAGGAGCCAGATCCCACAGGGCTTTGAGAAGAGCTTGGAGGTGATGGGGAGGCACTGAAGGCCTTTAAGCAAGAAAGGAGTTGTGACTTGACTTGCCTGTTAGAAAGATTACTTTGGCCCTGGTGTAGATCAGGAGACGTGAACCTTGGTCTGTGGGACAAGTCTGGCCCTCTACCAGGTTTTGTGAATAAAAGTCTTGTTGGAACAGAGTCACACTCATCCATTTGTGTATTGTCTGTGGCTGCTTTTTCACCACAACAGCAGAGTTAAGTCGTTGTGATGGAGCCCATCAGCAGGCAAAGCTGATAATATTCACCACCTGGCCCTTTAGAGAAAAACTGTTGACTGCTGGTCTACAGGAAAAGGGAGAAGAATTCAGAGACAAGGAGATCAGTTACAGCTTGCCAGTAGCCAGTATAGAGAGAATGGAGAGGAGGGGGAGACAGGAGAGATGCTAAGAGGTAGAATCATCAAGACTTAGGGCTTGGCGGGAGATAGGGGAAGGGTGTTCAGGATGACTCCCTGTTTCTCTCTTGCATTACCGGGTACATGTTGTATCATTTATTAATATAAGAAAGAAAACCAGGTTTAGGGATGGGGAAGGAAGAATTTGTCTTTCAATATGTTGAATTTGAGGCTCCTTAAGGATATTCAGCTGGAGATGTCCTCCAGGTAATAGAATAACCAACACTGGAGCATCTTGGAGACACAACTCTCAAGTCGTCAGTGTGTCAGAGGAGGTGATTAAAGAGGCAGGAGAAAGGATATGCAAAGAGAAGAGCTGTGGACTGAGTATAGGGCTCTGGGAACTTTCCAGAGCTCAACTAGGGGCAGACAGAAGCCTGAGGAGCCCAGGGCTCTAGGGAAGTCTGTTTCCTACACAGGAGCCCAGAACCCTATGTTCTTCCTTTCCCACCAAGACAGAGCAGGGCTGGCAGCTGAGGGGACGTCCCTCTCTGCCTCCACTCTGGGAGCTGTGGGGAGTTGTAGGGAGCTCCCATCTGCCTCTCTGTTCTAGGGAACCCACCATTCCCACCTAGTAATTGCCCCATTCTGAGAGATCCACAGGATCTTATCACTTTCTGTATAACAACCTGAGCATTGCCACCAGGTCACATCAAAGTGATGCCAAATGCCAGAATGAAAAGTGGACTAGCTTGCTAGCCTGCAATGCCAGATCGACTTTCTCTCTTTTTATATTATATTAAATGTTATCAGCAAAATATTATCAGTGGGCTTTTGCTCTATCTAAGGAACAGTCTACCCTTTTTTTTTTCAGGAACATTTCAGCTGGCTTTTCTCCCCAAGATCATCACCTTAGCTCTGGGCTTAGAAGAATTATATATATGAGACATATATACATATACACATATGAGCTATGTATTATATGCACATATATATGATAGATATGACACATACACACACACATTTTTTTTTGGCTCAACTGACAAACTGATGACCAAAAGAAGAAGTAGCTCCCAAGAAGCTCAACAAGCTTGTAACAAAGCTGAAAATATCCGATGTCTTTTCACTCTAAACTTGATGCTCACTTTCCCCCTAACTCCTCATCCATGTTCCACCAAAGGCCTCCACCACCCCAATGTGGCTTTTGAAGGCTGTTTTTCTCTTCTTTCCCCATTTTGCACTCAGGCCCTCCCTTGCCCAGAATGGTGTCACGTACACACACAGGTAGGCATAATGTTAAGGTTTCAAGGGGTGGAAAGCTTATTCTCCACACCTCTGAATTTCCTTGAGCATTTTGGCATCCGGCCCTTCCCTGACTCCTCCCTTCGGAGGTATAGTAAGCTCTCTGGCTAGAGGAACAGCTGTTGTTCGACGGTTCCCTCTGGGTGTCTTCATCAGAAACCCTGAGCCTGGGGATTTGCTTGACATCTCACCTCCAACCCCACACGGGATGAGGTAATGATGATAGCTTAGTGGGTCTGCTCTGCAAACTTGAACTTTCTCACCATTTAACCGCTCTGAGATCAGATGCATTTGACTCTAAACACCATGCATTTCAACAAGGTTTTATGGTATTGAAAGTCATATTTTGATATGCATCTTACTCCTTTGTCTACCTTTCAATTTGTTCCAACCATAGGTGGAAATCAGGGAGGGTATCCACTTTTCAGAAAACAAAACAAAACAGGGAAGCAGAGATTTTCAAAACAAAAACTGTGTCCGTGTAAGGTGTAGAGAGAAGGGAGGTTGGCTCTGACATTTCCTCTTCGTGGTAATTTATGTGACTTTCACATGCTTTGTCCCTCCAAGAAAGAGGAAGTCCAAAGCTGAGGCTCTTCTATTTTGTTGGGAATGAGTCACAATCTGGCCCTGGACTACCTATCTAGACTCATTCACCATGACTGGCTGTCCTGCAACCAGACTCATTTTTTCCCTAAACGTGATCCCATCCTTCCAGCCACCAGGCCTTGGCTCACACGGGGCTTCCCACGTCTCCACTCTCAGTCTCAGTATGAGACTCGGTGCAGCAGGGCTTGACCCTGGTCTGCAGGAGACATAAAGAAGAATGGGCCATCACAAGACACAAACTCTCTGATCCTAGTTTTCTAGGACTGCCAGGACAAAGTGCCACAAACTGGATGGCTTACAACAAGAGAAATGTACTTTCACATAATTCTGGAGGACAGAAGTCTGAAATCGAGGTGTCTGCTGAACCATGCTCCCTCTGAGGGGTAGAATCCTTTCTTGCCCCTTTCGAGCCTCTGGTGGTGGCCAGTAATCCTCGGTGTTCCTTGTGCAGCAGCATCGCTCCCATCTCTGCCTCCATCATATCGTGGTGCTCTCCCTCTATAGGTCTGTGTATCTCTGTCTTCATGTGGCATTCTCCTTTTGTTATAAAGACACCAGTCACATTGGATTAAGGACCCACCCTAATGACCTCATCACAACTTGATTACATCTGCAAAGACCCTATTTCCAAATACAGTAGTCCCATCTTATACATGGGGGACACATTCTAAGACCCCCAGTGGATACTGAAACCATGGATAGTACTGAATCTGATTGCGATCAATTGGAACATCTTTCTGTTTATGTCTTCCACGCACAAATGCAATGCCTTTTTCATCTTAACTAAACACATCACATTCTGTGGCCATGACTTCCGCAGTTTGAGTTATGACGTAAAACCAGTGTGAATTTCTTTTTTCTTCCTCATGATTTCACTAATGCATTGGTTCTTACCACAGAGTTTAGCGATCTCAGGGTACAATTTTCTTTCTCTCTTTAACAAGTCAAGAACTTTCACTTTTTGGCTTCTGTTTGGCATATCCAAATTGCCAGCCTCATTACTCTTCCCCACTGGGGCCATGATTAAGTAAAGTAAGGGTTACTTGAACACAAGCACTGCAATACCATGACAGTCAATCTGATCTCCAAGATGGCTAATAAGTGACTCATGGGCAGGTAGCTTACGCAGTGTGGATATGCTGGATAAAAAGACAATTCATGTCCCAGGTAGGACAGAGCAGGATGGTGCAAAATTTCATCAAGCTACTCAGAACGATAAACAATTTAAAACTTAGGAATTCTTTATTTCTGGATTTTCTGTTTCATGTTTTTAGATCATTGTCGCCTGAAAGTAAAGGAAACCACAGAAATCAAAATCATGGAAAGGGAAATCTCAGACAAAAGGGAACCCCTGTAGGGTCATATTCATGTGTACCAAGAGTTGGGACTTCTGCATATCCTTTCAGAAGATAGAATTCAACTCCTAATGGCTCTCATTTACTTTTCAAGGCTCAGACTCCTAACAGTGGGAAATGCTCCCAGAGGCTGCAACCAGGTAGGACCTTTCCTTCCTCTACTGTCCCAGACATTGGTCTCCATCTTTTGATATTTGTACCGTGTTCCCTCATAGATGTGGTAATTTGAAAGACATGACAGAGAAATGAGGTGTGCAGGGAGAAGAAAATGTTACTTTGGGTCCATAAATACTCTTTTGTGCTTTGCATAGCCTCTCACAGATTACGGTTTCTGTCATCATTCTTTGGCCTGACCTGAAACTGTGGAGGGATCTGGCCCCAGGAAGCCTCTCACAGAATTCAGGATTGAATGAAAGCACTGGCACAAACTCACCACAGCTGGCCAGGAAAGCCCTGACCAACGGGCGTCCCCAGGTCCCTCTGTGGTGTGTGCCTCAGCCTGCTGCCAGCCGAGGAGTGTCCCCCCACTGATTTCTCCGGATAGAGCTGAATCCAGAAAGCAGGCTGTTCAAGAGAGGCATGTGGCTTGGCTGAGTCAGGCCCGCTTCCTTTCCCTACTCTGATATTTATGGCTCCCTGTAGCAGCCTAGTTGGCAGGCCTGGACTGCTTCTCCACCTACATTCCTAAGCCACACTGCTTGGCCAAGATGCATACCTGCAGCCTTGCCTCCAGTGTTGGACGGTGTTTGTGGGAGTCTTGCTGCTCCTTTGGAGATCAGCACCTGGTGGCTGGGGGTGAATTCTGGATACCCACAAAGCCTCCAAGTTGCAGCCAATATTTTAGCCCAGGCCAGAGGGCAGGAGGACTTTATACATCAGAATGAATACATCGGTGTTCCAGATCCTAGCTCTGTCCTTTAGGGAAGGCTGTGGCCTCAAACAGGTCATATGCCTCTCTAACCCACTGTGATCGATCTCATGTTGAAAATGGGTTCATTGGCAATTTCCTTACAGCATTACTGGAAGGCAGCTTGGTGGTAAAGGACAAGTGTTCTAGGATCAAGTAGTCTAAATTCAAACTCAGGCCACAAACTTGGAGCAAATCACTTACTCCATCCAGCTTTAGTCTCCTCAGTTGGAAAACTGTATTTGTTTCCTACGGCCATGCTAATAAATTGTCGTAAGTTTGGTGGCTTAAAATATGCAAACTTATTTGCTTACAGTTATGGAGGCCAGAAGTCGGATGTCAGCTTTTTACTAGGCTGAAACCAAGGCGTTGGCAGGGCTGTGCTCCCTCCAGAGGCTCTAGGGAGAATCCATTTCCTGGTCTTTTTCAGCTTCTAGAGCTGCATTACTCGAATTATGGCCATTTCATCCATCTTCGAAGCCAAGAGTGTAGCATAGCATGTTCAGATCTCTCTCTGCTTCCATCATCACAGCATCTTCAGCCTTCTGTGTCAAATCTCCCTCAGTCTCCCTTTTTTTTTTTTTTTTTTTTGAGACGGAGTTTCACTCTTGTTGTCCAGGCTGGAGGGCAATGGTGCAATCTCAGCTCACTGCAACCACTGCCTCCCAGGTTCAAGCGATTCTCCCGCTTCAGCCTCCCAAGTAGCTGGGATTATAGGCATGCACCACCACACCCAGCTAATTTTTTGTATTTAGTAGAGACAGGGTTTTACCATGTTGGTCAGGCTGGTCTCAAACTCCTGACCTCAGGTGATCCACCTGCTTCGGCCTCCCAAAGTGCTGGGATTACAGGTGTGAGCCACCATGCCTGGCCTCTGCCTCCCTCTTCTAAGGACACCTGTGATTGCACTTACGGCTCACCAGCATAATCTCTCCGTCTCCAAATCCTTCACTTAATCACATCTGTGAAGTCTCTTTTGCCACCTAAAGTGACATTTACAAATTCCAGGAATTAGAACCTGGCTGTCTTTGAGGACCATTATTAGGTCTATAACAATGACATTAAAAATATGTATCAACCAGTATAGCATGACACAGATCCCTCAGCATGGTCCTCTGCTTTCCTGCCTCATGAGAGGGCAGAGACCACTTAGGGAGCTCACATTAGCAGCATTTACTAACCAGGTTTGAACTATTTCGATATTTTAACACCCAGGCATACCAGCTAATTATGAACACTGCTATTAGTAAATGCCTCAGAGAGCAATTAACATGATGAGATGCCACAATCCATGTCAAGAATACTAAACACAATGCCTGGCATACAGTAAATACTTAAGAAATGCTAGCTATTAACATGGTTATCAATAGTGAGCTGGTGCCTCCCAGGGGCCTGAACTCTGTTCTGAGTGGATTAATTTCACTGAAAGATGAGAGCTCCCCTTCCTCCAGCTGCGTCTCCACTGTCCCTTCAGGCAGCATAGATATTCCCGCATGCCTGGGCCTTGCCCTCCTGGGTACCAGTCCTACTCATTCTTCTCTATTTCCTCCACCTTCTCCCTGGATATGCTCTCACTCTCAGCTCCCCCAGATTCAGGATGCAATCTGTCTTCTGCACTTGGCATTCTAATCAGAAAGTTGGGTCAACACACCCATTCACCAGCCCCCAGTTTGCCCGAAGAATAAATTATGCTTCCCACTTCCTCATCTACATAAGATGTGCTGTGGCCAAGAATGCACTGGATGCTTCCAGCAGCCTGGGAGGTGGCCAAGTATCCTGAGCCTGGAGTGTGTGCACTGGAGCCAGGCTTTGACAGCTGCAAGAAGTCCCCTGCTGGAATATCCATTACTCAGAGCTGATTGGCCAAGCCCGGATGACGGCGCCAGGCCATACCCATTCCTGCGAGCTGACTATAAAGTTAGCACTCTAAAGCAACAGTCTTCTCTTGAAGTCAAGTAGATGAGGGCCTATTGGAATCCTCTGTACAAGGAGGAAGGTTCCAGGCCACCCTCAGTACCGATGGCTAATTAATCTTTGAAGTTTGGCTGTCCAATCACCCTCTCCAATTGTATTTTTCCACCTTTAATTTAATAGTGTCAGTCCTGGGTCAGAAACCTGGCCAGGCTCTAGAAATTCAAACTCAATGATAATAGCTATTGCTTATTAAGTGCTTATTCTGTGCTAAAGAAGGAGCTTACATCAACCTTCCAATTGTAATAAGATGCAGAAAATGATGCTTAACATAGGTTAAGTGACTTGTAAATGGTGCTGCCAAGTCTTTAACTCAGGATGTCAAAGTCTTACTGTTGTTGTTTTTTTCCCCCATGATGCCATACTTCCTGTGAATGAAAAGCAATCCTGGCTCTCAGAAGGTTCAGTCCAGTGGGAACATGCTCCATAATTAAATAACTGCAACCTCCTATACCCTAAGCAAGATGGTAGGAGCAAAAAGAAAAAAACAACCTCTTTCCTATGCCAGTGAAGTCCTTGGAGACTATCTGATTCAACCCCTCACTGTGCAGATGGGGAAACTGAGTCAAAGGCCTCACAGTGAATATGTAGAAGAGCTAGGACCAGAACCCAGCCTCCTGCTGCCAGGACCACACTACCCTCCCCAGTGGCCCTTCCTGCTACCTGGGCCCCCAAGGAAGGAAAGAGTTGGGATTAGGGTTGTTAGATTCAGCAAAAACTAAAACAGATGCCCAGCTCAATTTGGATTTCAAATAAACAACAAATAAAGGATTTTTTTTGTACTTATGTATGTGTGTGTGTATATATATGTATATATACATACATAAGCTAATATAATAAGCAGTAGCTATCACCATTTACAAGTGCGTCCCAAATATACTTGTAATGTCTCATATACACGCACACACATATATATCCCCACAAATATTTGGGACATACTTATACCAACAAAATATTTATTGTATATATGACTATTTTCTTCATGTGACAATTCTGGTTGATCTGGATCCCGGGCATTCAGGGCTCTAGGAAGGGGGTTAAGCTAAGCAGGCCTGGGTTGTGGGGGAGTGGCATCCACTCTTTGGTTGACTTATGGCTGATTAGGTGAAATTCAAACAAATGGTCTATAAAGCCAATGCAAGAGGAAGACAAGAGAGAGACTCCTGTTATGTACAATAGGAAGCTGCAGACTCCAGCCAGTCAAAAGGGCCATATTCACATAAGAACCATTCCAGGAAGGGAGAGGGGAAGGGATGTAGGAATGACTGACAAAGCAGCTACAGGAGCCCAATGAGGGCAGCACAGAGAAGGCAGAGAAGGACTCTGCCTGGGCAGAAAACTTCTAGAAGTGGAGCTTCTCCAAGAAGTGGTGATCACCAAAAGGATAGGGTAGTAGTAGCAAGGGGACATTCTACATGTTTTTATGCCTGCCCTAGCCTTCTTCATGTCTGGTAGCTTGGGATAGTGCAAAAAATGCCTAAGATTTGGCTTCAGAATTTGAAGTTACATTAGCCCATGTCCCAGCTATGTGACCTGGACACATTTACAGAGCATTTCTGAGTTCAAATTTTTCCTTTATAAAATGGGATTCACTGGGCTATTGTTCAAATCAGACAAGAAAATGAGGATATGACTTTATAAAGTGCTTCTATAAATTACTGGCACTTATTGCAGTAAATGCTCAGTGTCTACTGAATGAATGTTGTTTTTGTATTTTCTCTCTCTCTCCTCATCAAAAACACGTCAGGATCTTAAAACAAATCCCATTTGTGAATTCAGTCCTCTGTGCTTTATCATTCCCTTGCCCTTCCAGTTGGAGAAGAGGATAATTGAATGATCTGAAGCTGTGAAGGGGCCAGATTCCCCTGGCTTCGGGTTTCCATCGTCATTTGGGGGAGTTGCTTTGGCTCTCGGCAGCACACTGGGCACTATTAAATAATTTCCTATAGCAGGAGCTTGTATGAGATGGTCCCTTAGTGCATAATAGTTTTGAGGATGAGGTCAAGCAAGTATTATGGGTGTTAAAAAGTAATTATGTGGAGCCACAGAGGTGGAGGCCTAGACAGTGGGGAGCCAAGATAGGAGGAGGAGGGTAGGAGGGAGAAGGGGAATGGGAGGAAAGAGGAAAAAGAGATAGGCTGTTGCAGGATCTGGTTACTCTCTGCTTGCAAGTTCACCTTTGGGGATTAAAGCAAATCATTTGAACTTCCTGAATCATTTTCCTGATGTATAAAAAGAATAGACTCTGCTTACAGATGGGTTGAACTGGTAATTAGCAGAAAGCACTGGACATTTTACTATATGTATGTAATAATGTCTTACAGTACTATAGCATCCTACTTGAATCTCAAATGACTCTGAAGTGGGCAGAGGAAAAAGCATAGCTGAAAGCCCTAAGATACAAAACTGCAAGGGCTCTAGTGTGGCCAGGATGTATTTTTTCAAGTGGGGGGGGGGTATTGTGAGATTAGATGGAGCATCACACAGAAAGCAGCTTGGTGGCCCTCAATACTGGCTTCACCTAAAAATCACCCAGCGGGGTTCTGGGTAAGGGGTGGTTGGAAAAGGATCAGTGTCCAGTACTCACAGGTAGAGATAAGAGTAGTTGGTCTAAAGTGGGTTCTGGACAAAAGAATTTTTAAAAATTCTGTCCCCTCTAGATGATTTTTTTTGAGACAGAGTCTTACTTTGTTGCCCAGGCTGGAGTGCAGTGGCGTGATCTCGGCTCACTGCAACCTCCATCTCCTGGGTTCAAGCAATTCTCGTGCCTCAGCCTCCCGAGTAGCTGGGACTATAGGCACCCGCCACCATGCCCAACTTATTATTATTTTTTTTTATTTTTAGTAGAGATGGGGTTTCACCATGTTGTCCAGGTTGGTCTTGAACTCCTGACCTCAAGCAATCCACCTGCCTCAGCCTCCCAAAATGCTGGGATTACAGGAATGAGCCACCATGCCTGGTCCCCTCTAGATGATTCTAATGTACAACCGTGGTTAAGACCCACTGGGCTAAACCTTTTAGAACAGGATAAGTTGTGTCAATTTATTCTAATGGGAGCGTATTGAACATTTTAAAGCAAGAGGTGCAGCGATACCTGATTTGCATTTTTAAGTGTCACTTAGGATGCTGTGTAAAGATCAAAAGTGGGGAGGCAAGTGAGCAAGCTTGCAATAGCCCACGTGAGAGATGTGGAGGCTACGACTGGGGCTTCAGTGGATGCAGGTGAAGAAAAATGAAAGGAGTCATGATGTATTTGGGAGGTAGATTGGAGAGGTGATGGGTTTGTGTGAGAATCTTGGAGACATGATTTTCAAAATTATGGTATTTCTGAGATAATCATCTGGATGGATGGCAGCACCATTTATTGAGGTGGAGAGAATTGGAGAAGGAGCATGTCTGGCATGGTTTTGATTTAAGATGCCTGCGAGACATTCAAGTGGAGCTGTCAAAGGCACAGTTTGATGTCCAATCCTAGAGCTCCAAAGAGGTCTGGGCTGGAGAGGTGAACTTCAGAGTTGTCGGTAGGTAAATAATTTTTAACGATCCACATAAGTGAATGAGATTACTTAGTGATTCTAAGAAGAACGAGAAGAGATCTTGGAACTGCATCTCCTAGGATCTCTAGTGTTTGGTGCTAACATGTAGGAAGACCTAGGAATGCTGACTGCTGGAACTAAGAAGAGGGAGAGGGGACATATCTGTGGGAATGTGGTACAACCAGAAGCAAAGGACAGGACTGTTTGAGGAAGGAGGCGTCTAAGGCTGCTGGGATGGCAGGCTGGATAGCAGGCTCCATCCAACACATTCCACTGGATGCTGTAGCCAGGAGAGTTTCAACGACTTTTAAAGGAGCTGTTTTGGAGAAGTGAGGGGCCAAAAATCAGCGTGCAGTGGATAGGAGAGTGAATGGCACCCTGTGACTCAGCATGGCCACTCATAGTCTATGGGAAACCCTTGCCCACGAGCACAAAGACCTATGTGGAAGTATGTTTATCAAAGCAGTGCTTGTAACCAACTTAAACACCCATCTAGAGTAGAATGGAAAATTAAGCCAAGGCAAGAGAGGCAGCTAGAGAGTGCAGTGGTGAATGGCAAAGACTCTGGAGCCAGATTACTTGGTTTGAATCTTACATGTTCTTCTTACTTGCTGTGCGCCCAGGAGCAAGTTACTGGATCTCTCTGTGCTTTAATTTTCTCCTCTGTAAAATGGGGTAATAATACCTATATATCTCATAAGGATGTTGTGAGGATTAAAATAAGTTAAAAATATAAAATTAGTTAACATAAGCATCTTGGGCCAGGTGCAGTGGCTCACACCTGTAATCTTAGTACTTCGGGAGGCTGAGGTGGGCAGATCACTTGAAGTCAGGAGTTCAAGACCAGCCTGGCCAATAAGGGGAAACTCCATTGCTCCTCAAAATACAAAAATTGGCCGGGTGTGGTGCCACATGCCTGTAACCCCGCTACTCAGGAGGCTAAGGTAGGAGAATTGCTTAAACCCAGGAGATGGAGGTTGCAGTGAGCTGAGATCGTGCCACTGCACTCCAGCCTGGGTGACAGAGTGAGACTCCATCTCAAAAACAAAACAAAACAAAACAAAAAATCTAGAATTACTAAATACCATGGCATAACGCAAAGGGTCTCAAGATAATTTTTTTACCTCTCCATTTTACAGATGAGTGAAAGACAGTTATACAAGGGGAAAGTGGCTGGTTTAAATCATTGAAAGCGAGGAGGAGGCTTTTCCCCAGGTGCTTTTAGTACCCAGCCCCTTCACCACACCACTCTGCCCCTAGACTGCAGACTCGCGTCTTATGAGTCTTGTTCAATGCCTTGGTAAGGCAAAATGCTAAGGAGGCCACACAAATATGGCAAAAAAGTCTTAGTCTGGAAACACGATTTTTTTTTTTTTTTTTGTCCTTTGTAGTTATTTAAGCTTGAGAGCATTTACTTTGGTGGCCCACTTGCTTGCTTGTTGTTAATAAAGTCATCTGGGTTCAGCCTAAATTAAAGTGAGTTCATCCCCTCTTTCTTCATCTGCCTTTTACATTGCAGTGGTCCATTCTACTTCCTGATTCTCTCCCCACGCTTAGAGCCTCAGTTTGCCTATTTTGGAGCCTAGCAGCCTCCTATCCTTTCTTCCTTTCCCCAGACTCTGCCTTTTAATGCAGCCTCCACATGGAGCACAGATAAATCTTTGTAAACACAAATCTGCCCATACCTCTTGTCTGCTTACTCCCTTCAGAGGTACTCTATGGTCCTCAACATGAAGTTCTTAGCTTGGCTGCTAAGACCTTCTGTGACTCCGCTTCTAGCTACCTCTTGGGTTCACACTTCACTTGTGGCTGTGATCCTCACCTCCATCACACCTTATGCTCCCACCACACAGAGGGACTCACCATTTCTTCACTAGGCTCTTTCTCACCTCCAGCCCATGTACAGGTTTCTGTCTCTGTTTTTCCCCTGTCTTCACATGTGTAACTCCAGCTCATCTTTCAATCACGCCTCCCATCTTCAAGGAAGCCTTTCCTGGGACCCTAGCTGGTACACCTCACCCACCCCTCCAGGAGCTGGCTGCCCCAGGGCTCCCATAGCAGCACCCTGAGTTTGCATCTATCTTTAGCACTTATCACACTCAATTATCAGTGGTCTGTTTGTATGTCTCTCTTTCTCTAATAGCTTAGGAGCTCCTTAAGGCTGAGACCCTTTCTTATTTCTTTTTAATGTCTCTAGTAGGTCTGGAATGTGCTATGCACAGACATCACAGACTAGATACACAACTGAACTTTATTACAGAATGGAGGAATTTGCTTTGTAACTGGGAAGAGACCTGCAAAAGTCATGGCTTCCTGCTTTTCAAAGATTTCTGATTATACCAGTTATGCACCGCACTTATACTTGCTAGACATTGTGGAGGTGCTAAGAAATTCGTTTTGCCTATAACTGCATTTTTTTAAAAAGCCTGTGTTTATGTTTTCTAAGTAAGATAATTAGAAAGGCTTCACATGGTATAATTCCATAGATATTATGCTGCTCGCTAGTTATAAAAATAATCAAGTATGTCTCATAAAGATGACTTAATTTCATGAATGAGTTGTACTCAAGTAAATATTTACTTCTAAATGCAATTTTGTTGAAACTCCTTTCAGAACACTTTCATTAAACTTGTATGATGCATAGGCTGTGTAGTTATTAAGTCATTATTCAAAGGATGATAATTTTTAAATAAAAAGAAACACACGCCGTCAATGCATCAAACACTTATTTAGAGCTACTTACATGCCAAACCTTGAGGTGACCACAATTCCTTTGATTTCTGGCATTAGTCTTTATTTTACACACACACATAAACACAAACACACACACACTCCATAAGCAAATCCAAAACAGAGCAATGATCTCTTCCTTCTCTCCATTTTATTGCTCCAACTCTGATCAATTACCACTTAGATAGATCTTTGAAGATTTCAATATTTCCTAATTCAATTTTTGTCATCTTTCAATTCATTTTCTGCATAACAGCCAAGTCAACTTTGTAAAAATTAAACCATATTATGACATTCACTTGCTTAATACCTCCCAGTACTTCCCAAGACATAATTTGTTGTATAAGGTAACTTTGACACACCACTAATTCCTGAAGCTCTCTGTTTTCCAATTGCACTGGGCATTTCTTTATGCCTTCACCATCCAAGCCGGTTCTTACCCCAACAATTCTGCAATCACTATTCCTCCTCTCTAGAATACCCCTTCCACAGATCTTTGCATGGCTGCCTCCCTATCATTCGGGCCTCTGAGAGTTTCCTTTCCTCCACTCACTGTCTTCATCACATAACCCCATTTCATTTCCTTCAGAACAACCACTTTTCACTGTTTGCAGTTAGCTCACTTCTTTGTTAACTTTTCATTGTTTGACTCCCTCCCTCCACCCCTTTGAATAAATATTTCCATAAGAAGAAGGATCTGGCTTGACTTGTTCATAGCAGTACCTCCAGTGTTTAGAAAGGTCCCTGGTCTATCACAGATGTTCAATAAAGTTTCTTGAATGAATAATTTAAGACATGATCCCTGCCTGAAAGATCATTCACTTTTAAAATTAAATTGAAAAGAAGGCAATCTGGGACTAGTGCTGGAATGGGGGTGAAAAAGCCCTGGAGCCTGTGTCTTCTCAATGTTCCTTCTCCTCCCTTGTTTGTTATGAGGTCCTCTGACAGCCTCCCTGCCTCCAGTCCTGCCTCCTCCAGCTCATTCTCTGCAATACAGTGGGTACTCCAAACTATGCTCATGGTCCTTAAGGATAAAGTATAATCTCATTAGCACTTAAATAAGGTATCTCAAGTTCTGGTTTCAACTGAGCTCCATTGTTTTCATTTTTCATCCCCTCCTTAAACATGTCCCTCTGTCTTCTGAAAACCCAGCACTAGCAGATGACAATCACCCTCTGTTATAAACAAATCACTTTTTGTTTATAACAAATCACCTTTTGTTATAAACATGCTGTTCTCTCTACTTTCAATTCCATTCTCCATGTCTTAACCTGGCTCACCCCTATTCCTTGTTCGAGGCTGAGCCCAGATTATTTCACTTCTAGAAAATCTTTACTGTTTCCTCCTTTCTCCTCCTCTTTTCTTTAAAACTCCTGGTACTCACCTCACCTCCATCCCCATTCCAGGACTCAACCTGCCTCTTTCTTTTTTGTTTTTGTTTTGTTTTGTTTTGTTTTGCCTTTTTGTGGCTCAGTTTTAACCACCAGACTGGAAACTACAGGAGGCAATTTGATTTATCTGATTTATCACAGTATCATCCATGTCTAACACAATATACAATAAATATTTACAGATTAAGTACTTGAATCAATGAATGGGTAAAATAAAATTCTCAAGGGCAAAGAAGGAGAAAGCACTGGAAAGAGAAGAGGCCAACTCGGGGAGGCTTCCAGAAACAAGCAGAGCAGGTCTCTAGTCATTTATAAGTGATTCCAAATTCAACAGCTCTAAAAACCAAAAGTCTTTCTTCTCCCATTAGGTGGTAAAGCCTCACTTGGCCTACTGTGTCTTTACTTATTCCGCTTAGTGTGAGTACTCATATGTTTTGCTGCAAAACATTAGTACCCATTATTGCAAGGTTGCCCTGGAGTACATTGAATATATTTTGTAATATACAGTATATGAATTCTATTACCTTTCTTAAATCCAAAAACATTCTGGGCTCCAAAACATGTCTGGCCCCAAGGGTTTCACATAAAGAATGATGGCCCAGGATTTGAACTGTCTTAGAGGATGAATAGGATCCCAATAGGCAGAACTGTACAGGAACAGAATGTGCAAGGGCAAAGCAGCCAGTGTAACAAGGAGTAGTAATTTGTCTGAAGTCATCAGGAGGCAGAATCTTTAAATTTACAGGAAATTCATGCTGGAAAGATGTTTTGAGTCTGATGGGGTCTTGAACATCAGGCTAAGGTGGCTAAACTTTATTCTGCAGGTGATGGGAAACTAGCAAATTGATTTTCTTTTTTTTTTTGAGGCAGGGTCTTGCTCTGTTGCCCAGGCTGGAGTGCAGTGGCATGATCACGGCTCACTGCAGCCTTAACCTTTTGGGTTCATGTCATCCTCCTGCCTCACCTTCCTGAGTAGCTGGGACTACGGGTGTTCATTACTACTTCTGTTTACTTCTTTACATTTTTTTTTTTTTCGTAGGGATGAGGTTTTCCTGTGTTGCCCAGGCTAGTCTCAACCTCCTGGGCTCAAGCTGTCCTCCCACATGAGCCTCCCAAAGTGCTGGGATTACAGGTGTGAGCCACCGCCCCCAGTCAGCAAAGGGTTTTTAACAGACAAATGAGAGCAGGTAAAGCAGATGTGATGAATGGGAAGCAATCTGTACTCAGCTTCTTAGTTATGTGACATTTAATTGCACTGAGCCTCAATTGCTTCATTTGAAAAGTGAGGATAATTTAAAATGAAAATCAAATGAAAAACGCATGTGAAAATTTTTTCTAAAATGTACAATTGTTTTAAGATAGAAAGTGTAATTATTAACTGATAATGAAAACCGAAGAGTAGGGAGTGGGGCAGGGTTTAGGAGTTGAATGTTCCCCGTGCTGAGTTTGTGCGATATCTAAGAGGCAATGTTCAATAGCCAGGTGGCAATGTAGTTCTGGAAATAGGTGAGAGCCAGAGTGATAAGAATTGGCAGCTGTGTGCATAGAGGAATGAGTGCAGGGTACAAGAGTCGATGCATTGAGCCTTAAAGTAACTGGGATTAGTCATAAAAAGGCCCCTCCTAAATATCAAAAAGAAATGAAGTGTCCCTTTTTTCATTTACATGAACTGTGACATTTGTGTTTCCAAATTTTAGTTTCTTTTGAGAAATGAGTAAGGAAGTAATAACTTAAAAATATAAAATCTTTGAAAGGATATACTATGAAAAAGCTGGAACATTGAACAGGGCAAGCCCTTCATGCAGAGCATTTGTTGCTAAGTCATTTGCATTTTATTGAAAAAATATATTACAGGAAGTCACTGGATAATAAAGTCACTGTTGGAATTTGTATCTGTATTTTTTTCCCCTAAGTGAAAGTATTGAGGGTTTGGTTTGCTTCTGAACTCTTTTCTTTCAACTTCTTTTAAATTTTTTCTTCCAAACTACATTTGCAAGAACACATTGAAATGTAACAGATTGTGATAACTGGAAGGACTCTTACATATCAAATCCCAGCCATTTTATAGATGGCAATCAAGGTCTAGAGCTGGGGTGTAACTTGCCCATTATCACACCATTAGTCAGTATAAGAAAATGGTCTCATAGCCAACTAAAGCCTTTTCCATTTACAACAGTGCCAGAATCTATTGCACAGCTGGAGAGGAAGGCATGAGTTTGGATAAAAAGAAACAGATGATGTCAATCATCCTCTTCCCCAAACCAATGAGGAGGCAGGTGTTTCCCTTTTTTCCCCTGCATCTTCCAGCCTCACCTGGCACGTCGCATGACCACGCTTCTAATTGATTCTTTTCAGCCTAGTTGTTGCTTTCTTCTGAACAGCTTCTCCATGTTCAGGTGCCCACCCCTCCCAGATCCAACACAACCACCTGCTAGCTACAATGATGTCCTAGAGGGGACAGCTAGGAAAATCCTAGTGCATCATCATTTCCTGCTATCAAAAGATGTATGCTTAACGGCGACTCATTCTGTCCTGCACTGTTCTGATGTGAATATTGGAGGCTCGGGGTTCCACATGCATGATGATAACAAGTTCAACCAGCGTCCCTGAGGTTGGATACAGAGAGATTTGGGGTGTCTGGTAGGATGAATGAATGTGCCTGTGAGAGACCCACCCTGGTGGGAGAGACTGGGCTGATCCTAATCAGGGGAGCATGTGACAGCTGGTGTGCAGTCATGACAGGCAAATCTCAAAGATCCATGATCATGCAGGGAGGCATAGCACGATGGTGGAACAGAAGGCTCCACTGGTCATCCCCCTCCCCCAACCCTGGCAAGGACACCAAGTTAACACCTATCTACAAAGAAACAACAGCTTCATAAGAACCCAAAATCAGGTGAGGACTCATAATACCTGGTTTTAATTTCATGTAGCTGAAAGAGGCAAAAAAAAAAAAATACAGAAAAAAACATTGTGAATCACCAATGCCATCCCCTGCCCCACACACCAGCAGCAATGGTATGGTGCTAAGAGCTTGTCTCTGGGCGTTGAGGAAGGGAGAACACAGCAATTATGAGGAATTGAACTCAGTGCTGTACTGTTAAAGCAGAACAGAGAACAGAACCAAACTCAGCTAACACCCACCCATAGAGGGAACATTTAAACTAGCCCTAGTCAGATGGGAATTGCTGATCCTAGTGGTCCAAACTTGAGTGCCCACACACCTCGCCACTGAGGGCTACAGTGCTCTGTGTCTCCAAGAAAACTTGAAAGGCAGTCTAGGCCATAAGAACTGCAACTCTTAGGTGAGTCCTAGCATTGAACTAGGCCCAGAGACAGTGGACTGGGGTGGACACACAACGTACTGAGACACCAGCTTGAGCAGCCAAGAGAGTGCTGGCATCAGCCCTCCCCTAACCCCAGGCCTCAGAGCTCACAGCTCCAAAAGAGACCCCTTCCTTTTGCTTAAGGAGAGGAGAGGAAAGAGTAGGGAGGTCTTTGAGCTGTCGCAGCAGGATAGGGCACCAGGTAGAGTTGTGAGCTCCTAGCTCTGAGGGGACATTTCTAAACACACCGTGGGCCAGAAGGGAACCCACTGCCTTGAAGAAAAAAACCCAGCCCTGCCAGCATTCATCACCTGCTAACTGAAGAGCTCTTGGACCCTGAATAACCAGCAGCAGTGATATCCAAGTACTACATCAAGGACTTTAGTTGAGCCTCTGAGAGATGCTGGCTTCAGGTGAGACTCAGTACATAATTAGCTGTGGTGGCTACAGGGCAAAATTCCCTTTGTTTGAGAAAAACAGAGGAAAAGTAAAGGAGACTTTGTCTTGTACCTTAGGTACCATCACAGCCACAGGAGAGGCAGAATACTAACTGGGCTCTTGTCATCCCCAATTCCAGGGCTTGACTTTCAGATGGCATTTCTGGACTTTCCCTGTGCCAAAGTGGAGCCCACTGCCCTGAATGGTGAGTACCAGGCCAGGCAGCATTCACAACAACCTGACTTAGAGCCCTTGGCCCTTATGAGAGCTTGGCTAGTAGTCTGGAAGTACTCCTCACAGCCTTGGGTGGCAGTGGCTAGAGGGAGAGGCTCCTCTGCCTTAGGAAAGGGGAGGGAAGAGTAGGAAGGACAGCATCTTATGTTTTGTGTGCTAGCTCAGCCATAGTACAATAGAACACTAGGTAGACTTCTAAGATTTTTGACTCTAGTCCCTGGCTCCTGGACAACACCTCTGGACCAGCCTAGGTCCTGGGGGTACTTGCCACCCTGAAGGAAAAGACATAGTCCTTGCTGGTTTTCCCACCTGCTGATTGTAGAGCCCCAGGGCCTTAAGCAAACATAGGTAGTACCAAGGGAGTGGTTACAGCAGGCCCTGGGCAAGACCTGGCACTGTGCTGGCTTCAGTTCTGACCCAGCACAATCATAGTGGTGATGGCCGCAAAGGTGCTGCGTCATTCTCCCCCCAGCTTTAAGTGGCTTAGAACAGAGAGACGACTGTTTGTTTGAGAGAGAGTAAGGGAAGAGAACAATAGTCTATGCCTGGTAATCCAGAAAATTCTCTCAGATCTTGTCCAAGATCATCAAGGTGGTACCTCTACAAATCTGCAAGAATCACAGTGTTACTGGACTTGGGGTGCCCTGCAAAGCAGATACAGCTTAGATCACAACACTCAAGTCCTTTCAAATATCTGGAAAGCCTTCCCAATAAGGACTACTACAAATAAGTCCAGGCAGTGAAGACACCAATAAATACCTAAGCCTTCAATGCCCAGATACTGAAGAACATCTACTAGCATCAACAACATACAGGAAAACATGGCCTCACCAAATGAACTAAATAAGACACTAAGGACCAATCTGAGAGAAACAGAGATATGTGACCTTTCAGACAGAGAATTCAAAATAGCTGTGTTGAGGAAACTCAGAGAAATTCAAGATAACACAGAGAAGGAATTCAGAATTCTATCATGTAAATTTAACAAAGACATTGAAATAATTAAAAATAATCAAGCAGAAATTCTGGAGCTGAAAAATAAAGTTGGCATACCGAAGAATGAATTATAACACAGAGAAGGAATTCAGAATTCTATCAGGTAAATTTAACAAAGACATTGAAATAATTAAAAATAATCAAGCAGAAATTCTGGAGCTGAAAAATAAAATCGGCATACTGAAGAATGCACCAGAGTCCTTTAATAGAATTAACCAAGGAGAATAAAGAATTAGTGAGCTTAAAGACAGGCTAATTGAAAATACACAGTCAGAGGAGACAAAAGAAAAAAGAAAAAAAAAAAAACCATGAAGCACACCTACAGGATTGGCATTGAAAATGGCAAATCTAAGAGTATTGGCCTTAAAGAGAAGGTAGAGAAAGAGATAAGGGTGGAAAGTTTATTCAAAGGGATAATAACAGAGAACTTCCTAAATCTAGAGAAAGATACAAATATCAAAGTACAAGAAGGTTATAGAACACCAAGCAGATTTAACCCCAAAAAGACTACTTTAAGCAATTTAATAATCAAATTATCAAAGGTCAAGGATAAAGAAAAGATTCTAAAAACAGCAAGAGAAAAGAAACAAATAACATACAATGGAATTTCAATACATCTGGCAGCAGACTTTTCAGTGGAAACCTTACAGGCCAGGAGAGAGTGACATGACATATTCAAAGGGTTGAAGGGAAAAAAATTTCATCCTAGAATAGTATGTCCAGTGAAAATATCCTTCAAACATGAAGGATAAATACTTTCCCAAACAAAAGCTGAGGGATTTCATTAATACTAGAAATGTCCTACAAATGTTAAAGTTATTTCTTGTAGGACAGGTCAGAAATAAAACGACATTAATGAGCAATAAATAATCACCTGGAAGAACAAAACTCACTGGTAATGGTAGGTACACAGAAAAACACAGAATATTATAACACTGTAACTGTGGTGTGTAAACTACTCTTATTCTAAGTAGACTAAACAATGAACCAATCAAAAATAATAACTACAGCAATTATCTAAGACATAATACAATAAGATATACACAACAAAAAGTTAAAAAGCAGGGGGACAAAGTTAAGGTATAGAGTTTTCATTAGTTTTACTTTTGCTTGTTTGCTTATGCAAATAGTGTCATTATCAGGTTAAAAGAATGGTTTATAGGATAGTATTTGCAAGTCTCTTGGTAACCTCAAACCAGTAAACAGAATGGATACACAAAAAATATAAAGCAAAAAACTAAATCATACCACCAGAGAAAATCACCTTCACTAAATGAAGACAGGAAGGAAAGAAGGAGGGAAGAGAAGATTACTAAATAATTAGAAAACAAATAACAAAATGGTAGGAGTAAGTCCTTACTTATCTATAATACACTGAATGTCAATGAACTAAACTCTCCAATCAAAAGACATAGACTGAGTGGATGAAAGACAAGACCTATTAATTTGTTGCCTACAAGAAACACACTTTACCTAGAAAGACACAAATAGATTGAAAATAAAGAATGGGAAAAGATATTCCATGCCAATGGAAACCAAAAAAGAGCAGGAGTAGCTACACTTGTATCAGATAAAATAGACTTCAAGACAAAACCTATGGAAAAAGACAAAGAAAGTCACTATATAATGATAAAGGAGTCAATTCAGCAAGAGGATATAACAATTTTGAATATAGATGCACTCAACACTGAAGCGGCCAGACTTACAAAGGAAATATTATTAGAGCTACAGAGAGAGCTAGGCTCTGATAAAATAATAACTGGAGACTTCAACACCCCATTTTCAGCATTAGACAGATCTTCCAGACCAAAAATCAACAAAGAAACATCAGACTTAATCTGCTTTAAAGACCAAATGGATCCAATAGATATTTACAGAACATTTCATCCAATGGTTGCAGAATGCACAATCTTTTTCTCAGCATATGGATCATTCTCAAGGACAGAACATATGTTAGGTCATAAAACAACCCTTAAAACATTCAAAAAATTGAAATAAGGTCAAGTGTCTTCTCTGACCGCAATGGAATAAAACTACAAATTAATAACAAGAGGAACTTTGGAAACTATACAAATACATGGAAATCAAACAATATGCTCCTGAATGACCAGTGGATCAATAAATAAATAAAGAAGAAAATTGAAAATTTGCTTGAAAAAAATGATAATAGAAACACAACGTATCAAAACCTATGAGATACAGCAAAACCAGTACTAAGAGGGAAGTGTATAGCTATAAGTACTTACATCAGAAAAGAGGAAAAACTTCAAATAAACAATCTAATGATGCATCTTAAAGAACTAGAAAAGCAACAGCAAACCAAACCCAAAATTAGTAGAAGAAATATAAAACTCAGAGCAGAAATAAATGAAATTGAAATAAAAAACCAAAAAAAGTTGTTTTTTTAAGGTTAAACAAAATTGTTAAACCTTTGCTGGAGGCATCACGCTACCTGACTTCAAACTATACTACAAGGCTACAGTAACCAAAACAGCATGGTACTGGTACCAAAACAGAGATATAGACCA
>NW_012108252.1:3705983-3732053 GCF_000951045.1 Mandrillus leucophaeus
AGGGATTGCATTGGGAGTTATACCTGATGTAAATGACGAATTGATGGGTGCTGACGAGTTGATGGGTGCAGCATGCCAACATGGCACAAGTATACATATGTAACAAACCTGCACGTTGTGCACAGGTACCCTAGAACTTAAAGTATAATAATAAAAAAAATAAATAAAATAAAAAAGAAAAAAAGAGAAAAGATCCAAATAAATAAAATCAGAAATGAAAAAGGAGACATTACAACTGATACTGCAGAAATTCAAAAGATCATTAGTGGCAATTATGAGCAACTATATGCCAATAAATTGGAAAATCTAGGAGAAATGGTCAAATTCCTAGACACATACAATCTATTAAGATTGAGCCAGGAAGAAATCCAAAACCTGAACAGACAAATAACATTGAGGTTGTAATAAAAAATGTCCCAGTAAAGAAAAGCCTGAGACCATTTCACTTCACTGCTGAATTCTACCAGACATTTGAAGAAGAACTAATACAAATCCTATTCAAATTATTCTGAAAAATAGAGAAGGGAATACTTCCAAACTCATTCTATGAGGCTAATATTACCCTGATACCAAAAGTAGACAAATATACATTAAAAAAACTATAGGACAATATTCCTGAAAAATATTGAGGCAAAAATCCTCAACAAAATACTAGCAAACAAAACTCAACAACATATTAGAAAGATCATTCATTATGACCAAGTGGGATCCATCCCTGAGATGCAAGAATGGTTCAACATACACAAATCAATCAATATGGTACTCATATAAACAACATGAAGGATAAAAACATTATGATCATTTCAATTGACACTGAAAAAGTATTTGATAAAATTCAACATTGCTTTATAATAAAAACTCTCAAAAAACTGTGGATAGAAGGAATACATACCTCAACATAATAAGAGCCATATATGACAGACACACAGCCAGTATCATACTGAATGGGAAAAACTGAAAGCCTTTCATCTAAGATCTGGAACATGCCAAGGATGTCCATTGTCACCACTGTTATTCAATATAGTACTGCAAGTCCTAAGTAGAGCAATTAGGCAAGAGAAAGATATAAAGAACATCCAAATTGGAAAGAAATATGTCAAAGTATCCTTGTTTGCTGATTATATGATATTATATTTGGAAAAATCCAAAGATTCCACAAGAAAACTATTAGAACTAATCAATTTAGTAAAGTTGCAGGATATAAAATCAACATGTAAAAATCAATAGCATTTCTTTTTTTTTATTTTTTATTTTTTTATTTTTTGAGACGGAGTCTCGCTCTGTCCCCCAGGCTGGAGTGCAGTGGCCGGATCTCAGCTCACGGCAAGCTCCGCCTCCCGGGTTCAGGCCATTCTCCCGCCTCAGCCTCCCGAGTAGCTGGGACTACAGGCGCCTGCCACCTCGCCTGGCTAGTTTTTGTATTTTTTTTTTTTTTAGTAGAGACGGGGTTTCACCGTGTTAGCCAGGCTGGTCTTGATCTCCTGACCTCGTGATCCGCCCGTCTCGGCCTCCCAAAGTGCTGGGAGCCACCGTGCCTGGTCCATCAATAGCATTTCTATATGACTATAGTCAACAACGTAAAAAAGAAATAAAAAAGTAATCCCATTTACAATAGCCATACATAAAATTAAATACCTAGGCATTAACTTAAAAAAGTGAAAGATCTCTATAATGAAAACTATAAATCACTGATTAAAGTAATTGAAGAGGACACCATAAAATGGAAACATATTCCATGTTTCATAGATTGGAAGAATCAATGTTGTTTAAATATCTAACTACCCAAAGCAATCTACAGATTCAATGCAGTCTCTATCAAAATGCCAATGACATTGTTCACAAAAATAGAAAAAAGAATCCTAAAATTTATATGGAATCACAAAAGACCTAGAATAGCCCAAGCTATCCCAGGCAAAAAGAACACAACTGGATGAATCAATTACCTGGCTTCAAATTATTCTACAGAGCTATGTAATCAAAACAGCATGGAACCAGCATAAAAACAGACACATAGGCCAATGTAACAGAATACAGAACCCAGAAGCAAATCTATCACCTACAATAAACTCATTTTTGACAACGGTGCCAAGAACATACACTGAGGAAAAGACAGTCTCCTCAGTGCTGGGAGAACTGAATATCCATATGAAGAAGAATGAAACCAGACCCTTATCTCTCGCCATATAAAAATCAAATAAAAATGGGTTAAAGGTTTAAATCTAAGACCTCAAACTATGAATTCTCTACAACAAAACAGCATAGAAAATCTCTAGGACATTGATGTGGGCAAAAATTTCTTGAGAAATACCCCAAGCAACCAAAGCAAAAATGAACAAATGAAATCACATCAAGTTAAAAAGCTCCTGTACCGCAAAGGATACAATCAGCAAATTCAAGAGACAATCAAAAGAATGAGAGGGAATATTTGCAAACTACCCATCTGACAAGCGATTAATAACCAGAATATGTAAGTAGCCTAAACAACTCTATAGGGAAAAAAATCTAATAATCCGATTTTTTTAAATGGGCAAAAGATTTGAATAGATGTTTCTCAAAAGAAGACATACAAATGGCAGACATACGAAAATGTGCTCAACATTCATAATCAGAGAAATGAAAATCAAAACTACACTGAGGTATCATCTCACCCCAGTTAAAATGGCTTATATACAAAAGACAGATAATAACAAATGCTGGCAAGGATATGGAGAAAAGGAAACCCTTGTATACTATTGGTGAGAATGTAAATTAGTACAACCACTATGGAGAACAGTTTGAAGGTTCCTCAAAAAACTAAAAATTGAGCTACTATATGATCCAGCAATCCCACTCCTGGGTATATACCCAAAAGAAAGTGAATCAGTATTTTGAAGACACACCTGCATTCCTATATCTATTGCAGCATTGTTTACAATAGCTAAGATTTGGAAGCAACCTAACTGCCCATCAACAGATGAATGGCTAAGGAAAATGTGGTACATATACATAATGAAGTACTATTCAACCATAAGAAAGAATGAGATCCAGTCATTTGCAACAATGTAGATGGAACTGGAGATCATGATATTAAGTGAAATAAGTCAGGCACCAGAAAGACAAACACTGCATGTTCTCACTTACTTGTGGGATCTAAAAATCAAATCAATTGAACTTGTGGACATAGAGAGTAGATGGATGGTTACCAGAGGTAGTGAAGGGTAGTTGGGGGCTGGGAGCGAGGTAAGGATGGTTAATGGGTATGAAAACCAGAAAAAATGAATAAGACCTACTATCAGGTAACACGAGAGGGTAACTATAGTAAATAATAATTTAATTGTACATGTTAAAATAACTTAAAGATTGTAACTGGATTGCTTTTAACTCAAAGGATAAATGCTTGAGGGGATGGATTAAAAAAAGATCCATGATCAAATGCCACTGCAAGGAGAGAGAGGACACAGCCTACACTAATACAGCAGGATGGGCAAAACTTCTGGAGTTACCTTTTGTGGTCACCAAAGACATTTAGAACATATTTAGTCAGAACTCTGGAGGAACACAGTGAAGGCCTGGCTGAGTGGCCAAAGGAAGACAGAGGTATGAGCAACTGAAAGATGGCTCAGAAATAAAGCTCCTGACTTTAATTTGCTATCTTGAGGACTTGCTATCTTTTATGGACTTTGGGACTATTCTTAATGCAGCGAACCATGTGGAAGAAAGTGAACAGAAACCTGTTGTATCAGTCAGGGTTCTCTAGAGGGACAGAACTAATAGGATAGATGTATACATAAAGTGGAGTTTATTCAGGAGTATTAACTCACACAATCACAATGTCCCACAATAGGCCATCTGCAAGCTGAGGAGCAAGGAAGCCAGTCCAAATCCCAAAACTGAAGAATTTGGAGTCCAATGTTCGAGGCCAGGTAGCATCCTACATAGGAGAAAGATGTAGGCTGGGAGGCTAAGCCAGTCTAAACTTTTCATGTTCTGCCTGCTTTTTATTCAGCCTTCACTGGCACCTGATTAGATTGTGCCCACCTAGATTAAGGGTGGGTCTGCCTTTCCCAGCCCACTGACTCAAATGTTAATCCCCTTTGGTAACACTCTCACAGACACACCCAGGATCAATATTTGGCAACCCTCAATCTAATCAAATTGACACTCAGTATTAACCATCACACCTATCAAGGTATCTTTTTTCTCATCCAATCTCCTTTTCAAGCAGTGATCAAAGAAAGTCTACCACAGGTGGCTGGGGTGGATGGAGTTTACTCTTCAGGTTACACAAAAATCAGTGCTGAAACTAAGCCACTATTAGTATCATGCTTCCAACTGCTAGGCCAAGTAGAGCAGACCCTCTCTGCAACTATGTTCATTTCCACATATTATACACATGACACCTGCCCCCACATACTTTTTACATATGCATATACATGTATTTGCAGGTCATATAATAAATCATTCATTCATTCACTTCATCAATATGTATTTAGAAGCCAAGTGCGGTGGCTCATACCTGTAAATCCCAGTGCCTGAGGTGGGAGGATTGCTTGAGCCCAGGAGTTCATGACCAGACTGGGGAACATGGAGAGACCTTGCATCTACAAAAAACATAAATTAAAAAAAAATAGCCGGGCATGGTGGTGCACACCTATAGTCCTAGTTACTTGGGAGGCTAAGGGGAAAGGACCACTCGAGTCCAGGAATTCAAGACTGCCATGAGCTGTGATTACATGGCTGCACTCCAGCCTGGGCAACAGAGCAAAAGCAAGACTGTCTCAAAATGTATGTGTATATGTGTGTATGTATGTGTGTGTGTGTGTATATATATATATATAGATAGATTTTTTTTTTTTTTAGTGAAATATACTGGATGCTCAGAATACAAAAATGAAGAAGTTCTAGTTGAATATTTACTATGCTGTATTTCTTTTTTCTTTTTTTTTTTTTTGAGACGGAGTCTCGCTCTGTCGCCCAGGCTGGAGTGCAGTGGCCGGATCTCAGCTCACTGCAAGCTCCGCCTCCCAAGCTTACGCCATTCTCCTGCCTCAGCCTCCCAAGTAGCTGGGACTACAGGTGCCCGCCACCACGCCTGGCTAGTTTTTTGTATTTTTTTTGTAGAGACGGGGTTTCACCGGATTAGCCAGGATGGTCTCGATCTCCTGACCTCATGATCCGCCCGTCTCGGCCTCCCAAAGTGCTGGGATTACAGGCTTGAGCCACCGCGCCCAGCCTACTATGCTGTATTTCAATCTTAAAGAAACTTAGAGGGTTTTTGTTGTTGTTCTTTGTTGCTTTTTGTTTTGTTTTTAATTACTTTGATGGGCTAATGGAATTAAGCTCTTACTTACCTACTGCTCTTTATTTAACTAAGAGTGTCCTTTGTCACATTTCACAATTTCAGGTAGGCCCCTTACTTTGTCCAAAGTTGGTTTAGTTTTGCATTTTCCAAATTGCTTTGTCAGTGCTGTAATGAATTTTCCTTCCTTCATAGAAATATCAGTCTCTGTGAAACTTTCCCTGCTTTTGCCCATCTCCATATTAATGACCTCAATATTATTTCTCACTAGGAATTTCTTCCTCAATGCCCCATAAATACCCCAGACATTGCATTTCACTCACTTGATTGACATGCATTTGCTTCCATGTCAATTGTGAAAATTAATTTCCCTCTAAGCTTCAGTGCTTATTCCAGGGTTTATCAGACAGTGGGTCCCCAGTTACTGTGGTCCTGAATAAATTTAATCAGGGACAAATGTACTTGCTCTATTGAAGTCATTGCCGAATTCAAAAGAGCAAATCAGGTTGTCTTGGGAACAGACTTGTGCCAGCTTGTTCATCACCTCAAAGTGTGGGAAGGTCCTGAGCCTTGGTATAAGAACCTTGAAGAGATATAAGACCTAGCAGCTATTGATGTTTTGAGCCTCAGTCATCATGGGAAGGACCCTAAATGAGCCCCAGACCAGAGTGAGTGGAACGAGAGGATGTTAATGAGTAGCCTGGATGAATTAGGCAGGTCTGGTTTGCTTCATATTCAGCCTGATCCAGTTTCCATCATCTTAGAAAAATAGGACAAATATTTAGGCAATGTTGCAATCCAAATAAAACAAAAATGTTTTGTGATGTATGTGGGGTCAGCGAAGGAGCATATAGAGTGCATACCAAATGCCCATCTGGGGGATTATTTGCAGGACTAGCAAGATGTCTTGGAAGACTTGGCAAGAAGACAGCTAAGAGCCGTGTGCAGCCCATCCATGCACCACGATTCTGTTTCTCAGCTTATGTAACACAGTGGAAACAAGGTCCTCGCCTTCCTCACAGAGGACAGCAAGGCTGAAAGGCATGAGTAGGAATCACTTTGGCACTACTTAGTATTCCTGCCACTCCTTACTGCTTCTAATAAAATCCACAAGCTGGCAGTTTGTTTGCCATCTCACAAAAGGCGATCTCACCAGAGGAGAACAGCACATGGCCAATCTAACATTTCCTTTGCTTTAACTTGGTAAATATTAGGAACCTGAAATGAATCAGAGAAGCAAGAGCTTAATTAGACACATATTGTTCCACCAACTCATTGTTTATTCAATGTGGCTCATTCAAATGCAGGGAGAAAAATACTGAAAGGCAACCAAACAAAAGCGATCCTCCCTCTCCTCTCCCTCATTCATTCCATTGTACTTCTACAGAAGCCATGAGTGAAACAGAAAAGGGGCGAGAAGTGTGTTTTCTTGACTGCAAGGAAATGCACTGAGGTGTTTTCAACAGTAGAGTTGAGCAGTAGGCACATGGCGCTTTATTTTTTTTCTCCTAACTGTTATCCTTTGTGTTTTTTTAAAGATTTATTTATTGTGAGATGATATATGCAAATAGATAAAGTGATTTAAACTTATACAGTATTTAGTGTTGTTGAAGGAATAACCACTACCCAGACCAAGAGGCCATCACCAACGTCTCAGAAGTACCTTTCTGAATTCCGACGGCTGTCTCTCCAAGCAGCAGCCCTCTGGCTCTCAGGGTCATAATTTCATCTTTACTGCTTTACCACTTTTCCATACCTCCTAGAACAACATGCTCTTTGTCTATTTTATTGTTTTTTTGTTTTCATTTTTGTTTTTTGAAATGGAGTGTCACTCTGTCACCCAGTTGGAGTACAGTGGCACAATCTTGGCTCACTGCAACCTCTGCCTCTTGGGTTCAAGCGATTCTCGTGCCTCAGACTCCCCAGTAGCTAGGATTATAGACATGCACCACCATGCCTGGCCAAATTTTGTATTTTTTTAAAAATAGAGATGAGGTTTCACCACGTTACCCAGGCTGGTCTCAAACTCCCGACCTCAAATGATCCGTCCACCTTGACCTCCCAAAGGGCTGGAATTACAGGCATGAGCCACCGTGCCTGGCCCTCTTTGTCAATTTTAAAGCAAGATTTGCTCTGTCCTTACTAACTTTGTGGCCATGGGCAATTAATGTCTCTGGGCTTCAGTTTTATCATCTATAAAATGAGAAAGGGAGTTAATAGTATTTCCTTACAGGGTTGTTTTGAGAACTGTGTGTGTATGTATGTGTATGTGTGTGTACATATATATATACACTGCTTAGTGTGATCTTGACATATATGTATGCAATATGTTAGCTATTTCATTTGTTACTGCTGTTACATCAGATAACCTCAAAGATAGCTTCAGATGCCCGTGTTCTATTTTTCTGCAGAAGTAATGAGCAGAGCACAGACTTCTGTGACAAAGAATGTGGCCTGCATTCTGGTTGCTCCATTTATGAACTGCGTAAGCATAGGCAAGTTCCAAGGCTTTCTGAGCCCCAGTTCCCTCTTCTGCAAAAGGGGAATGGTCATAGCTCTGCCAAATGCTGGCTGGAGGGACCGTGGGGTAAGCAATGTAAAAAGTGTAGCATGATCTTGGGATCCAAATGGCCTGGGTGCCCTCCTTGCTCCTCGGCAAGCTACTTAATTCCTGTGAAATTTTGTTTCCTTTTGATAAAATAGGCCCAATGATACCTGCTAAAAATTAACAGGTAAAGCTCTTGGCACAGGGCCCAGTCTGTAGTAGGGCCTCAAATCTTTTCTTTCCTTTCTTGGCCTTTGTTGCCCTTGTGGTGAAATGGAGAAAGTAGTGTCAGTCTTTCTGAACTCATAAAATTGTTACAAAGATCAGCTAAGACAACGGACATGAAATCACTTTTTAAATTGTAGTGGCATGACAATAAAAACTCAAGTTAGTACCTAAGTTACCATGCCAGGATTTATATTGCCCAGTGTTAGCTGACAAAAATGAGTATGAATAGAAACAAACATTCAAGAGTCTTCTAAACAGTGTATTCACTCATTAATTTATTCAACAATTATTCAGTGAGCATATACTACATCAAAATTTTTGCTAGCAGGATTCTTTTTAAAAATTATTCTGATCTAGTTAACAGGTAGTCTTATGTCAATAATTAGAGAAAGATGGATTAAAAAATAGGTAACAGAAGAAATTGGGGTTAAGGAAAAATAAAGACAGAAAAATGAAATGAAGCCAAACATAAAAGTAACTCATGAGAACTAAGATATAATTCTATATACTGATAAAGATGGGCTAAATTTGTACTCATAGGAAACAATGCAAAGAGAAAGACAACCAGTTACTGAGTGTCTTTCAAAGTGTCATCCACGATTCCTGCATCACCATGATCATAGATGCCTGTTTCCATCTTCTATCCCCTGGCCACCTGAAATTCCACACCTGAATGTCTGGGAACATTTTACAAAAGCTCTAGTGCCAATGTAAGGAATTCTTGCTACTTGAAATTAAGGATGTAAGTAATGGTACCTATAGTAACACTTGGCAAAACTCTTTTAGAATATAATTTGGTAGATGTGGTAGCAGTGTTAACCAATTTTCAAGATTTTAAAATCATATTTTCTAAGAAAGTGATTCAATCAAAAACAAAACAAAAAGGCCAAAGGATAAAGATGGTCGTTGCAGTTTTATTTATGACTGGTTATAATGAAAACAACTTAATTATGCAAAAATGGGAAAATAATGAAGTAAACTACAGAAGAGTCTCTTTCTTCCTCTTTTTTTTTTTTTTCTGTTTTAACAGAGTTTTGCTCTTGTTACCTAGGCTGGAGTGGAGTTGTACAATCTTGGCTCACTGCAACCTCCACCTCCCGGGTTCAAGAATTCTCCTGCTTCAGCCTCCCTAGCAGCTGGGATTACAGGCATGTGCCACCATGCCTGGCTAATTTTGTATTTTTAGTAGAGACGGGGTTTCTCCATATTGGTCGGGCTGGTCTTGAACTCCTGACCTCAGGTGATCCGCCCACCTCAGCCTCCCAAAGTGCTGGGATTACAGGTGTGGGTCACCACGCCCGGCCTGGGAAGAGTCTTTCTATTAATCACTTTAGAGACATAAAAATGATAATCATGACTGCCAGTTGGCTCACTTTCTTTCATAAAATTTGGAAGGTAAAATTCAAAATGATTGTGTGGATGTAAAATATATAAACTAAAGACAAGAAAATAAAAGTAAATATGTTTTATTATAGATGGATTACAGATGATTTTGCTTCTTATTTTAAAAATGTATCTTTCAGTTTGGTTTGGTTTGGTTTGGGGGTGTTTTTGTGTGTGTGTGTGTGTGTGCGCGCGCACATGCACTTTTCTCACCGAAAATAGGGCAAGTTTATCTTTATTATCATATATCATTAGAAGATTAAGAATAAAACTTTATTTCTAGTCCTTTCTTTCTGGACAGGGTTAAAATGAGAGTAAGCAGTGAGGGAACTAGGTAAACCTTATAACATCACTGAGAGAACCAAGAAAGACCATGAAAATATAAATTCTGTTCAAGAGAGCCACAACTCTTGACTTCTCTTGGACATTTTTTTAAAGCATGCTTTTTTTGGCAGCTGCATTTATCAGCATATGTGAAAATATTATCCAGTGTGCATTCTGTATTTTCAGAAATGTGACATGATAGCATCTCTTAAAGAAAGGGATGTGGTGGTGAACATCCATCAATTTTCACTCGTTGGACTCCCTGAGGCATGACCCTGTGTCATGTCAACATTTTTTTCCCTCTACCAGCAAAATTGGAAGATACAAAGAAAGATAGCACTGCAACATCCTGTCAACATTGCCTTCCTCTCCCTATTCCCCAGCCGCCTTCCCCTTGGTGCTGGCCAAAATGACAGGGGGAAAATTGTTGCTCGTATTGCCTTTTTATTTCAGGGAATAATGTCAAAGATAAACAATACTTACAGATTTAACCCAAATGTTAGTCATAAAATGATCTTCCAATACTTGGATGTGTAATAAGGCACCTAGTGCCAAGTTAATACTGTCAACAGAAACCCCATCCAACTTTCTAAACTGTCTTCATCTGAATGAGGCACAGCTCTCGGGATACTATGAGGGGTAACCCCATAAAACAAATCAAAAGGAGCATTTGCCTAGGTTTTATACTGCTAGATCCTAATCTGCATTTCTGCTATGACAAGAGAGCTTAGAGTTCTCTGGAGGATGGTATGGGCGGAGTGGGGACCCTTATTCGAGCTTCCTTTCCAGAAAGAATAAAGGATTTGCATTGGACTCCTCTTTTCAAGACCAACACCCTATTTGAAAGGCAAGTGAAGCTCTCTTTCTTGAACTACTGAAATATTTGACCTACTGCTTGATAGTTATGTCTAATTGAGGATGGTGCAAGGAAAAGACACATACTGGGAACTGTGAGGTCTCAGTATTTCCAAACCTGGGGTGGACAGTAGGGTTACAGAAACTGCAAGCTTTACTCAATTTTTGGGGGGCAGGAGCCTGAGCTGAAGTGACTGCCCTTTCCCTAATTAACCAGGCTTTTATAGCTCTTTTCCCACAAAGAGGTTTCCATTGGCCCAATTTGCTACTACTCAGTACAAAACGTCCCCATTGGTCAAAGTTCCCAAGAAGACATCCCAGAAGTGGTTGGCCTCCCTCCAGCCCAGCGATTTTTCCACTCAGCTGTGTCCAGGAACAGAGTCAGTATTTCTCAAAACACAATGGAAGACTCATAGTCATTTCTGTAGAAAATATTCCATTTAAACACTCTTTCATCCTAAGGAACATGGGTACATGCAATTTTGTGGCTCCACAAACTCTCCCTAAAACCTCTTTATTGTAGAGATGGTTACATAGGTATAAAAGGATGCTTAGAGAACTTGAAGGATAGGTTATATTGCACACCCTCCCTGGCATACCTGTAAGGGCTTCCTATAACCTGTGTTGCACTGCTTGTAATACAAAAAAGGGAATAAGGCTTGGATCCCACTGGAATGGTGGGAGACAGTTTTAAAAGCTTCTTAAAGCAATTATAATAATAATACGGACTGCTTTTGTTTTTTCCAGTCTAGTAGAATGAAAACAATTTATCTATAATAGAACCGACATTTAAATGGACTATTTCACTTATGTTTGGACTAATCTTATCGATAGGTACACTAAATAGGCACCCAGAGAGAAGAATATGTAAAGCTCTAAAAGCCTTCCTCATCCCCAATACACGTTTTCCAGTGGGAGGTGGAAATGTACACTCCTTTTCTTTATTTCTCTATAGTATTTAATACCAAGGAAGATGGTAACTGGAAAACAGGATGTAACTTCTCACTTCCTACATCTCTACTGAAATTATCAAATTATTACCTTTTTTTTTCTTTTTGAGACAGGGTCTCACTCTGTCACTCAGGCTGAGTGCAATAGCAGCTAACTGCAGCCTTGACCTCCTGGGCTCAAGCGTTCCTCCCACCTCAATCTCCTGAGTAGCTGGGACCACAGTCGCCCATCACCATGCTTAGCTAATTTTTGTATTTTTTTGTAGAGACGGGGTTTGGTCATGTTGCCCAGGCTGGTCTGTAACTCCTGGGCGCAAGTGATCCACCCTCCTCAGTCTCTCAGAGTACTGGGATTATGGGCATGAGTACTATGCCTGGCCAGATCATTTTTTAAGAGTTAGAAAAAAGGCTGTATTCATGGAGCTTTAGGGGCAATCCCATCTCTACATCCCAGACTTCTGCTAGATGGGACTAAAATTGGAAGGAAATTGGTGAGAAGTAACTGGTCAGTCCTACATTGGAGAAAGCAAATAAATGAAGGCGACTGAAGCAGGCCCCCCACGTTTCCAAATGGAGAAAGGCAAAAAGGGGACACAGGATACACAGGAAGCTTTGTATTCAGAGCTTTTGTGGGAATTATCAGAGTTCTGAGGCAGCAGCTTTACCAGAAATTAGGAAAGGAGATGACTTTTCCTCTATTCACAAAGCTGTGGTACCTGGCTACTGCCACACCTTGTACCTGGATAAGAAACAAGATTGAATAAAAAAACAGATGCAAAAAAGGTGACCTTTGGATTAATGATTTAAACAAGCACAAAGAACAAGTGAAGATGAGATGGCTCAGGGCTTCAGCTCTTTTCCCTTTCCTCTCTGACTACTTTAAACATTGACTGGACATAAACATGTCCACTCACCCTGCAGCCTGTGATGTGAGGAACCAGGTGAAGAGTAAGGGGAACCTGGGCCACTCCTTCACCTTTGTTCGAGGATGAACGGGAAGCAAAGGTCCTCCATTCACCCATATGCAAGGTTGAATAAATCAATATTGGGAATGTTCCCAGTGAAATACAAATTGTAGGGATAATAATAAATAATTTAGTACTACAGAGGCAAAGAAAGCACATATACTTGAGAAAAAATGTTTTATATATAAAAAAGGAACTGTATCTACTTTGTACTCTCAATAAAATTCTAGGGAAACTTGGGCTATAAAGTAAAAGATACAAGATGAGACCATAGTAAAACAACCAAATACCTGTTCTAAATTTGGAAAATTTTGTCACCTACAGGAATCTCCCCTACTTAATTGCTTTCTCAGATGTGGGTTCAGAGTCAGGCATAAATAAATGGGAGCTGGATAAAATACGAAAATTCTAGAAAAAAAGTAAAATGCAATCGTAGCTTTAAAATTTGCTTTAGAAGCAGTAAAGGACGAAATCGAAATTGTGTGAATTCCGGGCTGTAACGTAGAAGGCAGAGGAAAAACATCTCTTGAAAAATGCAGAAGAAATAAAAAGGGGGAAGTGAGAGAAGAATGAGGAAAGGAAAAATGGTACATCTGTAAGACAAAGAACAGCGACACTTCATTGGTGTTTCTGAATAAAACAAAAGGGAATAAACACATCAAGTTATAATGAAAGAACTGAAGTCATCAGCATACTTAATGTGGAAAAAACATACACACTTCTATTAAGGGAGAAACAAAGCCTGGGGAACATGGTGAGACCCCTTCTTTACAAAAAATCAAAATCACATTACCAAGGGTAGGGGTGCACACCTATAGTCCCATCCACTCGGGAAGTTGAAGTGGAAAGATTGTGTGAACACAGGAGTTCAAGGCTGTAGAAAGCCGAGATCACGCCACTGCACTCAGCCTGGGCGACTTTGAGACCCCTGCTGGTTTTGAGACCCTCTCTCAAAAAAATAAAACATGTAAAAAGCAAGAAAAAGATACACCTCTCACAGCTTTTATTTTATTTATTTAATCTCTCTCTCATTTCACTTGTTTCCTTTTATTCCTGCATCCAAGTCCCAATCCTCTCCCTCCTATAGATATTTGGTTTTTTTAATTAGCTTTATTAAGGGGGTAATTTATACACAGTAAAATTTACTGTTTTGAAATATACAGGTCAATGGGTTTTGACAAATGCACACAGTCACATGGCCACTAACAAAATCAAGATATAGTACACCTCAGTTACCCCCCAAATTCTCTTCCTTTCCTTTGCAGCCAACTCACACCCCTACTCTGGCTCCTGGAAGCTGCTGTTGTGCTTTTACTTGCTACAGATTAGCCTTTTCCAGATTTAATTTACGTGGAGTCACAGAGCATGTAGCCTTTTGTGTCTACTGTCCTCCATTTAATAAGATGCTTTTGGGGTTGGCATAGGTTGCTGTATCAGTAATTAAGGCATCCCTTTTTGCTCTCCATCATGTTTGTGCTTCCTTGTTTCTTGAACAGCACCCCACTCTCTTTTCTTATACGTCACCCTGGGTTACAGGCAACCACCTCCTCATCGAGTCTATTGATCCCCTGCCCCCAAATCCCCACTCTTTCTGGTAAACCCCTGCCTTTCCTTTACCACATGGCTCAAAAATCCCTCTCCTTATTGAGGCTCCCCAGCTTCCCACACATGCTTTCTTCCATAGGCTTGTGCCCTGGGATCCCTCTTTTACTACAGTTATCATAAGTTGTTTCCATGCCGGTTTCTTTACCAGGCTGTGCCTGTGTTCTGTCCCTGAATCCCCCACTGTTGCACAGTAGATGAAGGCAGCACGCCTTGCCCTGTGTTGCTGTTCCTGAGTGTTCACCGTGACTTCTGAATGTGGCTTTGGACAGAAGTAGTCAGATGAAGAACTTGAGACTCAGAGATGTAGAATCTTGCTCAAGATCACATAGAAACCCAGATCATCATTCTTACACATATAACCCAGGACATCTTCCAGGAGCATAACTTTATCTCATATGTCCTGAAAGAGAATTGGGTGTTGGCCAGTAAGAGTTGAGAAGGAGCAGTGAAGGAGTAGAAGAAAAATGTCTTTGAGCACAGGCCTGAATAGGTCACCCTAGGTTTTGTTGGTGGTAAGAGGTAGTGAAGCATGTAGTCATGGATTAAACAGTTTTTCTCAACCAGGGTTTGGCAAGAAAATTAAGCCCAATTGCCCTAAGGCATCCATTGTTTGTAGTGAATGAATTTCTCCCCAGTGTATCTAGAATGCCCTAGATGCAACCTTGGGAGAATGGAGATAATAGCTATTCAATTTATGTTCTCTCTCTTTTTTTTTTTTTTTTTTTTGAGGCAGGGTCTCACTCTATTGCCCAGGCTGAGTGTGCAGTGGCATGATCTCAGCTCACTACAGTCTTGCCTTCCCAGGCTCAAGTGATCCTCCCACCTCAGCCTCCAGAGTAGCTGGGATTATAAGCAAGTACCACCACGCCCAGCTAATTTTTGTATTTATTGTAGAGATGGGTTTTTGCCATGTTGCTCAGGCTGGTCTCAAACTCCTGGCCTCAACTATTCAGCCCGTGTCCACCTCCCAATATGCTGGGATTACAGGCCACCATGCCTGGCTTCAAATTATTTTCTATATTTTGTGGTTCTAATGAGAAAGCCCAGTCACAAAAAAGAGCCTAGAGAGATGAGTTAATAATAGAACAAAAATAATGCATCAAAAAAGCCAGGAACCTATAGCTAGGAGACCCTGGTTTGAGGCCCAGTTTTAATATTCTCTGACATTAACTTCTCTGAGCCTCAATTTCCTCATCTATTAAATCTGATAATTACCACTACTGACCTCAGGAGGTGTGTGTCAAATGAGATAACATTTCTGAAAGTGGTTTGTAATCTGTCCTGTGTGGTTCAGATGTAAGCATTGTCCCTGAACTAGAAGGAATCTCAATGATTTAGGCCAACAGCCAACTCCCAAACAACTCTTTTAATGATCAGGAAAATTTCACACACCTTCTGATTTCTTCTCTCCAACCTTACAACTCCTACAACACGCTCACATCTGAATACATATTTCTGCCCTAAACAAAATACTGAGAGATGACAGATTTACCTTCTTCCTTGTTCAGGGAAGCAATGAAAATGGGGAAAAGGAGCTTATTTGCTTATCTTGGGAGGTGTAGCCTGTTAATGAGCAGTTACTTTGTCAAAGGCAGAGAGGGCATTGTACATTAGAAAGGGAAACCACAAAAGGCAAGGCCACCAGATAGAGTTGAAAGGTTGTGTCCTACACAAGGGTACCCAGCCAAGACAGTGAGAGGCCACTGAAATCCAGCCCATGTTCCTCTTGCCAAGCCATGTGCCCTAACTTAGGGCCACATGCTTTCAGAGGAATGGAGAAAGAGTTGCCTTTTTCTCTGGACAAAGGTACCACCTGCTACCAAGACTTACCCTTAAGGTGGTGTGGTCCACTCAGGGGCTGGGGGGCAGGAGGAAGGGAACACACATTATCTTATTTTACAAAAATGGGTTATGGCTCCGACAAAAGCCATAAATCAGGGCTGGGCATAGTGGCTCCTGCCTGTAATCCCAACACTTTGGCAAGCTGAGGCAAGAGAATGGGTTATGGCTCCAACAAAAGCCATAAATCAGGGCTGGGCATGGTGGCTCCTGTCTGTAATCCCAACACTTTGGCAAGCTGAGGCAAGAGGATTGCTTGAGGCCAGGAGTTTGAGACCAGCCTGGGCAACATAGCAAGATCCCATCTCTAGATAATTAAATAAAAAGACATAAATCCGCGGGAAAGAGAGAGAGAAAGTTGAACAGAGACTTTAACAGTATTCCCTGACTTCCAGTTGGTAGCTCAAAATCAGCATGGTGAAATGTTTACATCATGGAAATAGGCAAAGGCTACAGATCAGCAGTCCCCCTCTTACCCTTGGGAGAGGCAGTCGATAAGTATTTGCCACCACTGAATTAAAAAGCAAGCTCTAAGAGGAAGAGGAGAACTAAAATGTATAAAGCACCTTTGTTGTGATCCCTGACACTCATGCAACCTTGTGATATAGTTATTATTACCTGGCATTTTAGAGCAAGTAGCTGAAAGTTTTAGAGAAGTTAAAATATTGTCTCAAGGTCCCACCCAGTTAGAAAGAGGCAGAACTTGGACTCCAATTCAGCTTTCTCTGGCTGACTCTTGAAGCCCATGGTCTTTTCACCACACTATGTGGTTTTGCTAAAACCCCAAGCCCGTGATTCCGAGATGGCTCACCGACAGCACTTGCCTATCACATTAATTCTCCTTAGCGTTTTTATTTCCCCCAGTGACATTCAGGCATTTGAAAGGCCACTGCGGCACTTCCAGCACATTCATCAGACTTGCTCCCATGGCTCCAACGTCAGCCTCCCCATTAAGATTCATCTTCAAAGAAGCCATCTGAGAGTCAAGCAAGTTGGAGTTCAGTAACCACTCTGCGCTTTCTGACACCGGGAAGATATATTACTGTACTCGGGTGACTGCAATGTTTAGAACAGCTTTGGAAGAGCATTGTATCAATTATATTGCCCCTGTGGGAGCCCTGTTAACATTAAAATGTCTTATGAGATGAGCTAAACACTTGCACAAAGAAAACCTTTCATATGAAGGCTTCTTCAAATTTATAGTTGTTAAAGCAAAAAAAAAAAAAGAGAAAAATCACCTTGCCTCTCCCTTGACACATGACACAAGGATAGATGACTCTTCTTAGACTATTTTAAGCAAATTATCTTAGAAAATGAGAGCCCATCTCAGAATATATTACTTCAGGCCAAAGGCAACACCGTGTAGGAGGAGACAGCATGGATTAAAATCACACACATTATCTGGGTTCAGATTCTGGCTCTCCTACTTAGGATATCAACAAAATGATGACAATTGTAGTAATAATTTAACAAGCAAAAATTGGAGACTAGGGGCTTTCTATAGTCTAAGTTGTTAAATTTCCACAATAACAGCACAATGGGTATATTATTCTGACTTTAAGTACGGGGAAACCAAGGTTAAAAGAGGTTAAGTACAATTGCAACAAAAGCAAAAATTGACAAATGGGATCTAATTAAAGAGCTTCTGCACAGCAAAAGGAAACTATCAAGAGAGTGGACAGACAACCTACAGAACGGGAGAAAATTTCTGCAAAGTAGGCATCTGACAAAGGTCTAATATCCAGCATCTATAAGGAACTTAAACAAATTTACAAGAAAAAAAAACCCAGAAAATTTCTATTAAAAAGTGGGCAAAGGACATGAACAGACACTTTCAAAAGAAAACATACATGTGGCCTACAATCATATGAAAAACAGCTCAACATCACTTATCATTAGAGAAATGCAAATCAAAACCACAATAAGGTACCATCTCACACCAGTCAGAGTGACTATTATTAAAAAGTCAAAAATTAACAGATGCTGGTGAGGTTGTGGAGGAAAAGGAATGCTTTTACACTGTTGGTGGGAGTGTAAATTAGTTCAATCATTGTGGAAGACAGTGTGAGGATTCCTCAAAGACCTAAACACAAAAATACCATTTGACCCAGCAATCTCATTGCTAGGTATATACTCAAAGGAATATAAATCATTCTGTTATAAAGACACATACACGTGTATGTTCATTGCAGCACTACTACAATAGCAAAGACATGGAATCAGCCTAAATGCCCATAAATAATAAACTGGATAAAGAAAATGTGGTGCCTATGTACCATGGAATGCTATGCAGTCATAAAAGAAGAATGAGATCATGCCCTTTGCAGGAACATGGATGGAGTTGGAGGCCATTATCCTTAGCAAACTAATGCAGAAACAGAAAACCAAATACTGCATATTCTTATTTATAAGTGGGAGCTAAATGGTAAGAACACATGGACACATAGAGGGGAATAACAGACACTGGGGCCTATTGGGGAGTAAAGGGTGGGAGGAAGGAGAGGATCTGAAAAAATAACTATTGGGTACTAGGCTTAGTATCTGGGTGATAAAATAATCTATACAAGAAACACCCATGACACAAGTTTACCTATATTACAAACCTGCACATGTATCCCTAAGATTAACAGCTAAATAAAAATTTACATTTACATTTAAAAATGAGGCTAAGTAAATTCAACCAGCTCAGACAGGATGGTAGGCAGCTTCTGAAATGACCCTCAGTGACTTCTGCTTCTTGGTATTCACACCTTTATGTAATTTGCTGCCCTTTTGTGTGGGCTGGACCTAGTGGCTTTTACTAGTAAATAGAATACAGCAAAAGTGATGGGATGTAATTTCCAAGATTACGTTATAGAAGACTGTGACTTCCATCTTGCTTGTTCTCTCTCTTGCTCTCTCTCTTCCTCTCTCACTTGCTTGCTCACTCTGTTGGAACCTGCTGCCATGTTATGAGCTGTCTTATCAAGAGACCCACATGGCAAGGAACCGAGGGTGGCCTCTGGCCAACAGCCCATCAGGAACTAAATCCTGCCAACAATGACTGAGTGCTCTTGGAAGCAGATCTCACCTCCATTGAGCCTTGAGATGTCCATGACACCTGGGTTCCAGCGTTGTGAGAGGCCAGAGGACCCAGCTAAACTCTTCCCAGATTTCTGACCCACAGAAAATGTGAGATAATATATGTGTGTTCTTTTAAGCTGCTAAGTTTTTCAATAATTTGTTACACAGCAATAGAAAACTAATACAGGTGGTAAGACACAGAGATGAGGTTTCCAGCCAACCTTCTATCTTCAAAGCAAAATCTCATTTTCTTGCCCTAAATTGATTCTTTACAAGCCATATGACCTTGGGCAAATTACTAGAACTCTGAAACCTCTTACCTACATTAATAAAATAGGAATGATGCCCATAGCACAGTGATACAGACCAGCTTAAATGAGGCGATATATCTCATTTCATGAGAAGAGATAATGCCTTTGGCTGGCCTGCCAGTTGAAATATGAAAGAGGAGAAAACAGGAAAATGTTGCCACAGGAGAATGTCTTAATAATGTCAACTATATACAATGGTGACTTTTGAAGGGCAGCATCCTGGGAAGCAAAAATTTGGGAGGCACAGTAGCTAATGACCATGGTACAGGCATTCTACATCACTGATCTTAATCTCATTGGTAGAGCGATAATCATGCCCACATCACTGGGATGTTCTGAAGGTTAATAATATGATATCATGTTTGTAGAATACTTTGGACAGGACCTACATATAATAGATACTCAATAGATTCCAGCCATTATTGCAATAATTTTCTAGATAGTATTAGTTTTACTAATAAGGATGGCATTCAGGGACCTGCTACAGGTGAGTAAAGAAGAATTTCTGGATTGAGGCCTATCATATTTTGCAGACCCTCAACATATTTTGACCCTCATCATATATTGAGACCCTCATCATATTTTGCAGTTCCTCTTTACTTCTTAAATGCATCAGCTAAGTCCAAGTATTTATACTTTGGTTCCCCATCTCAATCTCTTTTCCCCTACCTATATATCAGATCTTTTGTCTTTTTTTTTTTTTTTTCTTGAGACAGGTCTTGTTCTGTCACCCACGCTGGAGTGCAGTGGCGCGATCTTGGCTCACTGCAATCTCCACCTCCCAATTTCAAGTGATTTTCCTGCCTCAGCCTCCTGAGTAGCTGGGACTACAGTCATGCACCACCACGCCCAGGTAATTTTTTTTGTATTTTCAGTAGAGACGGTTGGTCTCAAACTCCTGACCTCAAGTAATCCTCCCACCTCAGCCTCTCAAAGTGTTGGGATTACAGGCGTGAGCCATGGCATCTGGCTATGTGTCAGATCTTACTGCATAGTTTCTCTATCAGTAGCTATGCTCTACAAAAAAATTTAAAAAGAGAAAGCCTCCATTTAAATTAAGTGCTTGATTGCCTACTCAGAGATGCTTCTGAGGGATCAAGCATCAAACATCTGAGCCACGGCTAATATCTATGACCACTATGAATAGAAAACTTGATAGAAAACATGTGGCACTTAGTAGGCACTCATGGTGATATCCTTAACTAGCAAGAATAACCACATCTGTCTTGTTTATTTTTATGCCTCCAATGTCTAGCAGAGGGCCTAGCTTACAGTAGGTAATCAATCAATATGTGCCATGCCAATAAATACACTGGACAAACACTATGTCTTGTTATTCTTCCTAGACAATCCCTATTTGGTTTTCTAAAAATTACTTTGTTCATCCATCCAAAGTTTGGTGTATTTGGTGCAATTTATTGGTGTATTGGATACATGGGGGACAATTTTCCTTCCCCCCCCCCATTATCTGCTCTTAGGTCCTGGCAAATCTGGTTAGAAAATACGAGAATTCCCTTCCCATATACAGACTCAATGTCCACTCAGTTTCCTAGGAAATGAAATAAAAGTAGACAAAAAAGTGAATAACAATTGAATAACAACGATGTGTGCTTTGCTGAGTTATGTATAGGGATCTACTTAGGTACTGGAATCACACAGGCTTATGTTAGCCAAGGCTCATTTCTACAGCCACAAAGGACCATCCTACTGAAGCGTGCTGTGCCCAGTTGCCTTGTTTTTAAACCACAGAAATAATGTGGATGTATTTAAAGGACACGGATGAGAAAAATCACAGATACTAAATTTTACATACCACCCATTTATTTCCCTTTGACTGGTACTCAAAATGATCTCTCATAAGACTTAAATGTGTAGACCAGAACAATTTGCACAGATGATTTAGAAATGATTATTTTATGAAGGTCATAATTTCACTGATTTCTCTTTTTTGAGCATTTGTTTAATGGAATTGAGAGCTAAGGAGTTAAAAACAGAGAAAAGACTTATTCAGCTTTTAAAAACCCAGCAAGATGTGAACCATATTTTAGAATCGGAAACAGAGCAGTTGTATTAAAAGAAAAAAAACTCACAAGACTTAGAATCTGAAATGTATGTGTATGTGTGTGCACACCTGTTCAAATCCTTGCCTTCCTCTAACTCACTGAGTAAACCTGAATAAATCACTTCATCTCCTACAACCTCAATTTCTTTATCAAATGGACAAAAGCATTCTAAACCCTCTCTGGCCCATTTGTGAATCTTAAAGGAAACATTGCCCATCACAGCACCTAGCATAGCTCCAGGGAGATAGCAGGTATGTATTCAGCCTTTGTTAAATTTGCTAATGGCAAATGAAGCCTAGCTAGAAAGTAGCATTGCATAAACCAAACATTTGAGTGGTTAATGGAAAAAGAAATAGAAATCTCCTTTTCCTCTGCATGGTTTGGATTTGGTTTGGCCCCACCAAGTCTCATGTAGAAATTTGATCCCTAATATTGGAGGTGGGATATGGTTGAAGGTATTTGGGTCACGGGATTGGTCCCTCTTGAATGGCTTGATGTTGTTCTCATTTGAGTGAGCTCTTACTCTTAGTTCCTGAAAGAACTGATTGTTGAAAAGTTCTTGGTACCTCCTCCTCTCTCTCTTGCTTCCTCTCCTGCCATGTGACCTGTGCACATGCCGGCTCCCCTTCCCCTTCCACCGTAAGTGGAAGAAGCCTGAGGCCCTCACCAGAAGCAGATGTTAGGGCCATGCTTCTTGCAGATCCTACAGAACTATGAGCCAAATAAACCTCATTTATACATTACCTCATTTATACATATACATAATAAAATAAGGTTTATTATACAAATAAACCTTATTTATACATTGCCCAGCCTCAGATATTCCTTCATAGCAACACAGACTAAGACATCTCTCTATTCCATTCTCTATTTAACATTGGATGTACTGTCACAATTAAGGGCCAGAATTTTGTGAAAGATACTAACATAGAAATATGGAGCCAAATTGAAAAAAAACAAAAAAACAAAAAAACCCAAAATATACAGCTATTGCATTCAAAATGTTTATGTTATTTAAATTGAACTTCAATCCTGTGGGTTTTGCTAAGAAAAACATACTGAAAATTTCCACTCCCTCAAAAGCAGTTTTAACTTTTCAGTATATATTTTATGTACTCCATTGTTAGACCTAATAGAAGTCCCAACAATTGGAAAAATTGATACTCAGAAACTGATGGGTTTACAATAATTCTGGTTCTTCATCCCCCAAAAGAAGTTCACTTGTATTTCAAAGAAGGAAGAGAAGCTGCAGGCTACCAAAGGGACCTCATGCTGTTAGGTGCCCTGCTTTATTCAGAGTTCAAGTCTCTACCGTGGGTTCACCTGTCACCTGTTCTGACGACCCTATAAATGCTGTGCACCCAAGGGTCTAAGAACTCAACTCTTCTCTCTCTACACAATTCTCTGAAGTGATGGCTTGAACAAACTCATATAGGCTTATGAATTCTAAATCACCTTCCCAGTGTGGTCAACTCCCCAGCACCTCATGTGCAGGGGCACAATGGACACTTGTCCCATTGTGTCCCATCATGTACTAAACCATTGTCACTTATCGTTTTCTTCACTAAACCTGGTTCTATCTCCTTGAGAGTGGCACCATCATCTAGTCAGGGAACATGAGCCAGAAACTGGGGAAACCCACCTTTCATGCTTCCCATCTCCCTAACGCAAGTCGTATCAACTTTGCCTTCTACATTTTCATGAGTCAAACCCATCCCCACCCTGTCTACTGTCACTGCCCAGCTTCAGGTTCACGACATCTTTTACCTGCCGCATTGTAGAATGTTCCTAAAAGGTCTTCCTTCCTCTAGCCTTGCCTGCACCAACCCATTTGCCACATGGCAGCCATAGTGATACTCCTAAAAGGCAAGCCTGACCATGTCACCCTGCTCCCTACAATCACTGCATTGTCTCCTGGGTTGGAGGCAACTTGACTTGGTATCTTACATCTTACGCATGTTCGTGTCAGATTCTCCAGCCGTAGCTTCTATCACTCTCCTCATTATAATTCTCAAATAATACTGAATTTCTTTGAGTAGCTTTCTCAACAATTCTTGCTACTCCATAGACATGTGCCCTTTTTCCTGGTGTTCCATTTCTTTGTATAGAATATCTTTTCTATACCAACTCAAGCTTTGCTTCCTTCAGGAATCCTTCAACACACCCCACTGCAGTGGGTCCAACAATGGAGAGCATAAAAAGCATTCTGAAAAGTTAAAATTGCTTTTGAGGGAGTGGAAATTTTCAATACGTTTTCGTTATACACTCGCCTGAAGTATGTTTTAGAGCAGATAACTAAGCAACATTGTAACCTTTAAGAATATAGGCTCCAAGTTCAAACTCACAGCGTTAGAATCCTGTCTCTGCTAGTTACTAGCTAGTTATCAAACTATCTGGACTCTTTAAGCCCAGTCTCTTGATCTTTTAAAAGGTGATAATAATGACACTGAACTCAATGAATGATTATCAAAATTAAATGAGCTGAGACTTAAAGAATGAGAAGGAGTCAGCCATGCAAAGATGGAGGATGCATTTTTCAGGGAGAGAAAATGGTGAGTACAAAGGCCCAGCTGATGAAACATGGGACACTGAATACTTTACAGCCAACAGCCACATCCTTGCTGCAATATTCAGTCAGCCTAGGATTATAGTTTCTAAAAGAGAGCAGTAAAAGCCCCAGAATTAACATGTGGTGCTTGGCAGAACCTCATTAGCTGGGATCTGCTTCATTACCCCTGCCCCATTTGGCTTCTTTCCAGACTCTACTATCACATTTAAGCCTTGGGTGAAACTTGAAAGTCCTTAAACCTAGTGAAAGGGCTACACTGGTAGGAGCCTAAGGGATGAACTAAATGCTGAGTCCAGCACCCCTGCAAAAACAGCTCCCTGAGGGCATTATCCAAAATGGTATGCCTCTAGATGAACATTGCAAAGTGCATACAGTCAGAGAATGTGGACTTATTGTCAAACTTGACAGCAGGTTTATTTCACCATGAGATGCATTTGCCAAATGAACAGAGACTCAACGATCGTGCTGGTTCTAAAAACGGGTTTTGCTTTATAGTAGAGAAATAAAATGATTTATGAGTTTGTCAGGGAACGGATGTGGCCTTTTGGAAAAAAAATCCTCCCAGTTCCAGAGTGTCATGAATTGCAAATGAACCAATGGGTGATGTATGTGTGTGTATGTCTATACATGTACACACACATGTATCTCAGTGCGTGTCCCCTTTCTTCTTTGCTTCTGTGGTTTGGACCACTGTGTGCCTTCACTGACGCTGCAAGCAAATTGTAATTATAATGCTGAACAGTTACTTCCAAGACAAACCAAATCTGTGTTCCATTAAAGTCACGGAATAGTTAAACATTATTTTTTTCATTCCCAACCATAATAAAAAACAGGTTCCCCATTCAATTTGATGCTCCAGAAGTCAGAGGATTCCACATAGTCCCTTCTGAAATATTTGGAAATAGATTCGGATGGTGTCCCAAGCATATCAGCAGGAGGTCAGCTTAACTTATGGTTTATCAGGCTTACTGTGGTTTGGACAGCAGCTGCATGGAAGTCCTCAAATGTAATAGATTTCCTCCCTAAGATACTAAGCCTGCTTGCCAACTTCTAAGCATATCCCTTTAGTGTGTCCTTTTGAGATGTTAGGTGAAGTCACAGAAATGAGAGCTATTCTTTCTTTCAAATGAGAAAAGGGAAAATGCTGCCCTTCGGGATTTGCTTCAAAAGAAAAAAACAATGTTCCCACCTTTCTGTTCACCAGTTTGTAACAATCGTTTTGATATGTTTTTGTAAAACTATCTTTGAAATGAAATTTTCCTCTATAATTCACCAGTTATTTTATCTGAATGCCCTAAATTTGTGTGCATTCAGGATGCATTTTAATGGTAAAAATAACTCTTTAACAAATACTTGGATTAAAAAACACAAATATACTGCTCTGCAACCATTTACCTCCTACAGGAAGGAAGTCTAGCTTACATTCAATATGTATACTCTTCGACATTTTGCAATTATGCTGAAGATTACCAAGAGACTTTACACTGTAATTTTAAAAGACCATTTCCCCAATTTGCTAGATTTTCTATCCCCATGCCTTTGTCCAGGCCTTCCTACTGCATGGAACATTTCTCCCCCTCACTCTACCTTCTCTATCTGAGGATTGTTTATTCATTCCACAAAACTCAGTTCAGCTCCTACTTCTTCCTTCCCCAGGTCATGAGGGAAGGTCCTCTACATCATGCCATGTTCTATTACAGCACTTAGCACACGGCATTATAACTGGCTGTCTCTCCCAGTCCTGTGAGATCCTTTCCACTTCTCAATTCTCAGAGACTAAGGCAGAATGAGTGTTTAGTGAGTATTAGTTAAGGACTTAGGTAACGTATTAATTTGATACCAAGCACAGCCTCTTGTGCTAGCTTCAGGGCTAAATCACTTGAATTTTCTCAAATCGAAAGGATGTGAAGTGGATGTCCCTTTCTTTTATCCTGTGAAACTTGCTTGGTCTTTGCCTAAGCGAGCCAGCCTCCTGTTCCATTATGAGCGATTTCTTCAGCAATGCTGTGAATTGCTTCAGTGTCCTTTGGATTTGGATGGATATGGGTGTGTGTCTGCGTGTGTGTGCGTGTGTGTGTGTGTGTGTGTGTGT
>NW_012108252.1:3738128-3738959 GCF_000951045.1 Mandrillus leucophaeus
AGGGGTAGCTATTCTTGCATCAGACAAAACAAACTTTAAAGCAACAGCAGTTAAAAGAGACAATGAGGTATATTATATAATGTTAAAAGGCCTTGTACAACAGGAAAATATCATAATCCTAAACATATATGCATCTAACACTGGAGGTCCCAAATTTATAAAATGATTACTAATAGACCTAACAAATGAGATAGACAGCAACACAATAATAGTGGGGAATTCAATACTCCACTGATAGCACTAGACAGGTCATCAAGACAGAAAGTCAACAAAGAAACAATGGATTTAAACTATACCTTGGAACAAATGGACTTACAGATATATACAGAACATTTCATCTAACAACCACAGAATATACATTCTATTCAACAATGCATGGAGCTTTCTCTAAGATAGACCATATGATAGGCCATAAAATTAGCCTCAATAAATGTAATAAAATTGAAATTATATCAAGCACTCTCTCAGACCACAGTAGATTAAAACTGGAAATCAACTCCAAAAGGAACTTTCAAAACCATGCAAATACATGGAAATTAAATAAACTGCTCCTGAAAGAGCATTGGGTGAAAAATGATATCAAGATGGAAACCAAAAAATTCTTAGAACTGAATGACAATAATGACACAACCTATCAAAACCTCTGGGATAAAGCAAAGATGGTGCTAGGAGGAAAGTTCATAGCCCTAAATCCCTACATCAAAAAGTCTGAAAGAGCACAAACTGACACTCTAAGGAACTAGAAAGTCTAAGGACCTCAAGGAACTAAAGAAACAAGAACAGGCCAGGCGTGGTAGCTCATGCCTGTAATCCCAGCACTTTGGGAAGCCA
>NW_012108252.1:3740604-3744388 GCF_000951045.1 Mandrillus leucophaeus
AACAGCTGAGCAGGTGGTAGAGAGAGAAGGCAAGATGGAAGCGTGGGTGCATGGAGAAGAGAGGCCTGGAAAGCTTCCTTCTTTACTATGCTGGCTGCTTGTTGAATAGAATGAAGGGAGCTAAGAAGAATTCAGTCTCATTATTGTGGAGCAAGAACTAGAAACCAGCCCCTATCTATCACTCTAAATTCCCTGGTTGCCCTACTTTCACCATGGAAAATGTGGCAAATATGAATGAGAAGATAAACAAAGTGACTATCAAAGTTGCTGCCATGTAGTCACTCTATACTGAGACCACTGGCTGACTTCAGGATCTATTTTGTAGTAATTAAGGAAACTCTTCAAAAGTCAAAAGGTCAGGATGTGATTGTCTATGCTCCAGACAGCCCTGAAGCTGTGGAGCAGTTTTCCTAAAGTTGCTATTGATTGTTATTTCCCCATGCACCTCCCTGCAACAAATAGTCACTAAACATAATTTCCTGTGGCTCAGTCCCTAGGCTTTCTCTGGTTTTTTTATTTTTTAACATATGGCCTTCTCTTGGGATCATTTATATAAAAACTGCTACAGTGAGTTACAGGTTACCTAAGCTGGGTACAAGCCCTCACTGCACACATATGGGACCTTAGCTTCCAAGAACAGAAGGGATTTCACTAAAACCACACAGTTTTGAGGAGGCTTATTCCTCCCTTCCACATCTCCTTGTCCCTTGATGCCAAGCCTTCATTTTGGGTGATCCAGTCTACTGTCTTGAACATTCCTTTCTCAAAGATGATAGGATAGAAACTTGGGAAGAGTTTTGTTCCTTGAGTATGATCATACAGATAATAAATGATGGAAGGAAGCATTTAAACCTGGAATCTTTTATTCTACCATTTTCTCCTTGTATACTATATTGGGAAAACCTATGAAAACAGATCAATGCTAAGAATCATTCATGTCGAGATCATGGCGGATGGGAGGCAGAACCAGATTGCAGCTCTGACACGGATGGACACAGCAGCATGCAGAGGCTCATGTCATGAATTCTAGCTCCAAATTGACTGCAAGAACAAACCAGCAATCCCAAGAGGACCCCCCAGGCCCTCTGAAGGAAGCACACTGCTCCTGCAGGATCCGGGAGATACCACAAATACTCTGCTGGTATCCACAGCTGAAAGACCCATAGACAGTTTACATCAAAGGACTCTATGCAGACAACCCCCAATACCAGCCTGGAACTGGGTAGATTTGCTGGGTAGGTGCAGAAGACAGGCAACAATCACTGCAGCTCAGCTCACAGGAAGCCACATCCATAGGAAAAGGGGGAGAGTACTACATCAAAGGAACACCCCTTGGGACAAAAGAATCTAAACAACAGCCTTCAGCCCTAGACCTTGCCTCTGACAGAGCCTACCCAAATGAGAAGGAACCAGAAAACCAACTCTGGTAAAATGATAAAACAAGGCTGTTTAACACTCCATAAAAATCACACTAGTTCACCAGCAATGAATCCAAACCAAGAAGAAATCCCTGATTTACCTGAAAAAGAATTCAGGAGGTTACTTATTAAGCTAATCAGGAAGGACCAGAGAAAGGTAAAGCCCCATGCAAGGAAAGTCAAACAATGATACAAGAAGTGAAGGAAAACTATTCAAGGAAATCGATAGCATTAAAAAAATCAAAACTTCAGGAAACACTGAATGCACTTATAAAAATGCAAAATGCTCTGGAAAGACTCAGCCATATAATTGAACAAGTAAAATAAAGAAATTCAGAGCTTGAAGTCAAGGTTTTTGAAGTAACCCAGTCTAACAAAGACAAAGAAAAAAGAATAAGAAAATATGAACAAAGCCTCCAAGAAGTCTGGGATTACATTAAATGACCAAACCTAAGAATAATCGGTTTTCCTAAGGAAGAAGAGAAATCTAAAAGTTTGAAAAATGTATTTGGGGGAATAATCAAGGAAAACTTTCCTGGCCTTACAAAAGACCTAGACATGCAAATACAAGAAGTACAAAGAATACCTGGGAAATTCATTGCAAAAAGATCATCACCTAGGCATATCGTCTTCAGGTTATCTAAAGTTAAGATGAAGGAAAGAATCTTAAGAGCTGTGAGATAAAAGCACCAGGTAACCTATAAAGGAAAGTCTATAAGATTAACAGCAGATTTCTCAGCCGAAACCCTACAAGCTAGAAGGAATTGGGGCCCTATCTTCAGCCTCCTCAAACAAAGCAATTATCAGCCAAGAATTTTGTATCCAGCAAAAGTAAGCATCATATATGAAGGCAAGATGCAGTATTTTTCAGACAAACAAATGCTAAGAGAATTCGCCTACCAAGCCACCACTACAAGAACTGCTAAAAGGAGCACTAAATCTTGAAATAAATCCTGGAAACACATCCAAACAGAACCTCTTTAAAGCACAAATCACACAGGACCTATAAAACAAAAAATTCAAGTTAAAAAGCAAAAACAAAAAACAAAAAAACAACAACAACAAGGTACACAGGCAACAAATAGCACAATGAATGCAACGGTACCTCACATCTCAATACTAACATTGAATGTAAATGGCCTAAATGCTCCACTTAAAAGATACAGAACTGCAAAATGGATAAGCTTTCAGGAGACTCACCTAACACATAAGGACGCACATAAAGTAAAGGGATGAAAAAAGGCATTTTGTGCAAATGGACACCAAAAGCAAGCAGGGGTAGCTATTCTTGCATCAGACAAAACAAACTTTAAAGCAACAGCAGTTAAAAGAGACAATGAGGTATATTATATAATGTTAAAAGGCCTGTCTCTTATACACATCTAGATGTGTATAAGAGACAGGCTGTGAATTGCTTCAGTGTCCTTTGGATTTGGATGGATATGGGTGTGTGTCTGCGTGTGTGTGCGTGTGTGTGTGTGTGTGTGTGTGTGTGTTTGACATGGCAGCTTGAAATAGTCAGTATCTCATCTTCCATTTGCCTTTAGATTCCTCAGTTTGAGCCCATGTCCAAAAAGTCAGCTTATCATCTCCTGGATTTATCTACATTTGAGGCAGTGGAATGTGGTCCAGATGGGGATTTGCATCCAAAGGGGAAAGTCCCTCCCCACAAACTGGAATGGAGCTCCAAACTAGAGCCTGTGGAGGGTGCAGAATTCCTTAGCTGTCAAGGAGATTGGGCTCACCATCAGTCAGTGGGGTCAGAATCACAGCCTATGCCTTCACTCCCCAGTCACCAAGCCCAGCAGATTCTCCTTTTTCCACGTCTTATACCAGGCACCTTGCTGCAAGGATGGCCAGAGCCAGGTCTTGCCATCAAAGAACTCAAGAAGTTTGTGCAAGTGAAGACCAGTAAACAGGTAACTAGAATACAGTGTAATAATAGATGCATACGAAAGTAAGAAAGACAGAATAGAAGGCTTAACAAGGCCTGATGTAGGGAGAATAGAATTCACAAGATCAAGAGGGAGATAAAGTTTTTTCAGATGTATCATATGAAAAATGATTTTGGAATACCCAAAGTTGCCGAGGGCCCCAAATTTTGTCCCTGAGGATGTGCATGACACTTAACGCAAGACTACTTGGTACACTCTGGGGAATCAGATAGAACAGCTGAGCAGGTGGTAGAGAGAGAAGGCAAGATGGAAGCGTGGGTGCATGGAGAAGAGAGGCCTGGAAAGCTTCCTTCTTTACTATGCTGGCTGCTTGTTGAATAGAATGAAGGGAGCTAAGAAGAATTCAGTCTCATTATTGTGGAGCAAGAACTAGAAACCAGCCCCTATCTATCACTCTAAATTCCCTGGTTG
>NW_012108252.1:3748328-3764355 GCF_000951045.1 Mandrillus leucophaeus
CATGGTGAAACCCCGTCTCTACTAAAAATACAAAAATTAGCTGGGCATGGTGGTGTGTGCCTATAATCCCAGCTACTCAGGAGGCTGAGGCAGAAGAATTGCTTGAATCTGGGAGGCAGAGGTCGCAGTGAGCCGAGATTGTGCCAGTGTGGTGACAGAGCAAGACTCCATCTTAAAAAAAAAAAAAGAAAGAAACAAGAACAAACCAAACCTAAACCTAGCACCTAGCACAAAAAAAGGAAATAACCAAAATCAGAGCAGAACTAAATGATACTGAAACAACAACAACAACAAATACAAATGATAAATGAAACAAAAAGCTGGTTCTTTGAAAAGATAAATACAATTGATAGACCATTAGCAAGATTAACCAAGGAAAAAGAGAGAATATCCAAATAACCTCATTAAGAAACGAAACAGAAGATATTACAATTGATACCACTAAATTACAAAAGATCATCCAAGTCTACTATGAACACCTTTATGCACATAAACTAGAAAATCTGGAAGAGAAGGATAAATTCCTGGAAAAATACAACCCTCCTAGCTTAAATCAGAAAGAATTAGACACCCTGAACAGACCAATTATAAGCAGAGAGATTGAAATGTTAATTCAAAAATTGCCAACAACAAAAAAGCCCAGGACCAGACAGATTCACAGCAGAATTCTACCAGACACTCAAAGAAGAATTGGTGCCAATATTTTTGACACATTCCACAAGACAGAGAAAGAAGAAACCCTCCCCAATTCATTCTATGAAGCCAGTATCACACTAATATCAAAATCAGGAAAGAACATAACCAAAAAAGAAAACTATAGACAATATCGATAACCTTGATGAACATAGATGCTGAAATTCTTAACAAAATACTAGTTAACCAAATCCAACAACATATCAAAAAGATAATCCACCAGGATCAAGTGGGTTTCATAACAGTGATTCAGGGAAGGTTTAACACAGGTAAGTCAATAAATGTGATACACCACATAAACAGAATTAAAAACAAAAATCACATGATCATTTCAATAGATGCAGAAAAAACGTTTGACAAAATTCAGCATCCCTTTATGATTAAAACTCTCAGCAAAATTGGCATACAAGGGACGTACCTCAGTGTAATAAAAATCATCTATGACAAACCCACAGCCAACATAATACTGAATGGGGAAAAGTTGAAAGCATTCCTTCTGATAACTGGAACAAGACAAGGATGCCCTCTTACATCACTCGTCTTCAACATGGTACTGGAAGTCCTAGCTAGAGCAATCAGACAAGAGAAAGAAATAAAGGGCATCCAAATCAGTAAAGAGGAAGTCAAACTATCACTGTTTGCTGACGATATGATTGTTTACCTTGAAAACCCTAAAGACTTTTCCAGAAAGTTCCTAAAACTGATAAATAATTCAGCAAAGTTCCCAGATACAAGATTAATGTACACAAATCAGTAGCTCTTCCATATACCAACAGTGAGCAAGCAGAGAATCAAATCAAAACTCAACCCCTTTTACAATAGCTGCAAAAAAATAAAATACTTAGGAATATACCTAATTAAGGAGACAAAAGACCTCTACGAGGAAAACTACAAAACACTGCTGAAAGAAATCACAGACAGCACAAACAAATGGAAACACATCGCATGCTCATGGATGAGTAGACTCAATATTGTGAAAATGACCATACTGCCAAAAGCAATCTACAAATTCAATGCACTCCCCATCAAAATACCACCATCATTCTTCACAGTTAGAAAAAACAATTCTAAAATTCATATGGAACCAAAAAGGAGCCTGCACAGCCAAAGCAAGACTCAGCAAAAAGAACAATTCTGGAGGCATCACACTACCTGATTTCTAACTATACCATAAGGCCATAGGCACCAAAGCAGCATGGTACTGGTATAAAAATAGGCACATAGACCAATGGAACAGAATAGAGAACCCAGAAATAAAGCTAAATACTTACAGCCAACTGGTCTTCAACAAAGCAAACAAAAACATAAAGTGAGGAAAAGACACCTTCTTCAACAAATGGTGCTGGGATAATTGGCTAGCCACATGTAAGATAATGAAACTGGATCCTCATCTCTCACCTTATACAAAAATCAACTCAAGGTGGATTAAGGACTTAAATCTAAGGTCTGAAACTATAAAAATTCTAGAAGATAACATTGGAAAAACCCTTCTAGACATTGGCTTAGGCAAGGATTTCATGAACGCGAACCCCAAAACAAATGCAATTAAAAAAAGATAAATAGTTGGGACTTGATTAAACTAAACAGCTTTTGCACAGCAAAAGGAACAGTCAGCAGAGTAAACAGACAATGCACAGAGTGGAAGAAAATCTTCATAATCTATACATCTGACAAAGGACTAATATCCAGAATCTACAATGAACTCAAACAAATCAGTAGGAAAAAAACAAACAATCCCACCAAAAACTGGGCTAAGGACACGAATAGACAATTCTCAAAAGAAGATACACAAATGGCCAACAAACATACGCAAAAATGCTCAACATCACTAATGATCAAGGAAATGCAAATCAAAACCACAATGTGTTACCACCTTACTCCTGCAAGAATGGCCATAATTAAAAAGTCAAAAAACAGTAGCTGTTGGTGTGGATGTGGTGATCAGGGAACACTTCTACACTGCTGGTGGGAATGTAAACTATTACAGCCACTATGGAAAACAGTGTGGAGATTCCTTAAAGAACTAAAAGTAGAACTACCATTTGATCCAGCAATCCCACTACTGGGTATCTACCTAGAGGAAAAGAAGTCATTATATGAAAAAGATTACTTGCACAGGCATGTTTATAGCAGCACAATTCGCAATTGCAAAATTATGGAACCAATCCAAATGCCCATCAATCAACAAGTGGATAAAGAAACTGTGGTATATCTATATGATGGAATACTAATCAGCCATAAAAATGAATGAATTAACGGACTTTGCAGTGACCTGGATGAGACTGGAGACTATTATGCTAAGTGAAGTAACTCAGGAATGGAAAACCAAACATTGTATGTTCTCACTGATATGTGGGAGCTAAGCTATGAGGACGCAAAGGCATAAGAATGATACAATGGACTCTGGGGTCTTGGGAGGAAAGATGGGAAGGGGGCGAGGGATAAAAGACTACAAATAGGGTACAGTATATACTGCTTGGGTGATGGGTACACCAAAATCTCACAAATCACCACTGAAAGTATTACTCATGCAACCAAATACCACCTGTACCCCAATAACTTATGGAAAAATAAAGCACTGAAAAATACATTAAAAATAAATAAATAAGTAAATAAGAATCACTCATGTCTCTTGGAGGAAATATGTCTCTTAAGTACCTTGAAGTATCCTCAGACATGCAAGAGGATATAGCTTGTTATGCCCTTCAAACATCTAAGATAATGATTTGTAACAGACTTTCTCCCTTAAGAAAAAACTAGGCATAGCTCTATGGGAATATTTTCTTGTCCATTCTTCAAGGAGTTTTGTGTGGCTGGATTACATATTATAATGGCCAGAGTGCCTCGGGGAGTGTTAAATATTTGAATTGCTGCAGTAACTTATGCTGTCTGAATTGCATCCAGTACTCTGATTCTTTACATAGCTGGAAAAAATTGTCATATGTTTATGCTATTTTGACAGTAGCTGGACTGAAATAATTCAGAGACAAGCCATAGTTTTGCTTCACTGACCGACCTACCATGGAGCAGGGAGGTTCTTAGCGAGTCATTAAATGGCTGGAGCAAATGGCTTAGATAAAGGCATGTAGTGGGGCTATAAGAGAATCTTGTTTGATGGATGATAAGGGCACAGGAAAGCAGAGGTTGCCATAATTGATAAATGCTGAGCACCAGTGAGTTATTTCATGCAGTGCCTGGGCAAGAAGAAACCTAAAAGTTCATCTAATCTGGAACTCCTCATTTAAAAATGGAAAGACTTCAGTGTAAGACTTGAAACCATAAAGCTTCTAGAAGAAAATATAGGGAAAAAGCTGCATGACATTTGTCCTCACAGTGAGTTTTCTGGATGACACCAAAAGCACAGGAAACAAAAGCAAAAATAAACAAGTGAGGCCACATCACACTAAAAAGTTTCTGCATAACACAGGAAACAATCAACAAAATGAAAAGTCAACCTATGGAATGGGAGAACATATTTGCAAACCATCTATCTGATAAGGGGTTAATATCCAAAATATATAAGGAACTCCTACAACTCAATAGCAAAAAACCAAATAACCCAATTAAAAAACAGGCAAAGGACATGAATAGACTTTTTTCCAAAGACATACAAATGGCCGCTAATCATCAGGGAAATGCAAAGCAAGACCATAATAAGATATTACCTCACACTTGTTGGGATGGGTGTTGTCAAGACCACAAAAGATAACGAGTGTTGTCGGGGTATGGAGAAAATGAAACTCTTGTGTACTGTTTGTGGACATGTAAATTGGTACAGCCATTATGGAAAACAGCATGGAGATTCCCTAAAAAATTAAAAATAGAACTACCATATGATTCAGGAATTCTATTTTTTGGCATTTATCCAAAGGAAACAAAATCAATATGTTGAAGAAATAACTGCATTCCCACATTCATTGCAGCATTATTCACAATAGTCAAGATATAAGAAAAACCTAAATGCCTGTCAATAAATGAACTTATAAAGAAAATGTGGCATACACACACACATATATACACACACATACACACATATATATGCATACACACACACACATATACACACACACACACACATATATATAAAAATGCATAATGGAATATTCACCTTAAAAAAGAAGGAAATCCTGTTATATGCAACAACATGGATGAATGTGAAAGACATTATTCTAAGTGAAATAAGTCAAACACACAAAGTCAATTAACTGCATAATCTCATGGATATGTGGAACCTAAAAACATCGAACTCATAGAAACAGAGTGGGAAGGTGGTTATTCAGGAGTTGAGGGAGGGGGAAATGGGGAGATGGTGGTCAAAGGGCACAAACTTTCACTTATAAGATGAACAATTACTGGAGCCCTAATATACAGCATGGTGATTAAAGTTAATAACAATGTAGTATATACTTGAAGTTTTCTAAGAGAGTAGATATTAAGTAATTCTCACCACAGGGGAAAAAAAGATAACTATATAAGGGATGGATATGTTAATTAGCTTGACTGTGGTAATCATTTCACAATGCATACATATATCAAAACCTCAGATGTATACTGACATATATATTATTTTATAAATGATACATCAATAAAGCTGTAAATAAAAAGAATTTTAAACTTATCTTACCCAAAGTTTGAACCTCTGACTTAAGCATTTTTAGGAGCTAAGTAGGGTCAGGTGCAATCTCATTTACAAAGAAGTAACTCAGCGGTCTGAGAGATTGTACTGTCACAGGGTTTGCATACAGTTCTACCGAGTCAGGCATGCAGACACTGTTGACTGCCTAGTCCGACTGCCATACCCCACTTCTTCCTGGCTAACAAAACTTTGATTTAGTTCATGTGGCCAGGTGTACAGGCTCAGATAATCAACTGTGTGTGAACCAGTCATGACAACCCCATGTCCTTTCCTCAGTGATTTACTCAGAGTTGAGCAGGTGTTCAGTTCTGACCAATGAGACATATGGAGAAGTTACTGTGGAGTTCTGTAAAAGGAATCTCCACCCCCATCCCCACTTCCATTAGCACAGAGATACAGGGGAAGAAAGTCATTTTGCTTTCTAACCTGCACCCTCACTTCCTACTTTTAAGATTATTCAGTTAGAAAATGATGCTTGGAGCTGCAGCAGCCGTTTTGTGACCATGAGGAGAGACACTGAGTACAAACTGAGGATGGTAGAGCCAAAGAACCAAAGGAATCACAATCTTTGATGGCATTGTTCAGCTGGAAACCAAACCTGAGCCCTCACACCCCTAGAGAGCCCACTAATCCAAAAGCAAATGACCTTAGAGTTTCAGCCATTCATGCAGAGATTTCTGTTACTTGCAGCTACCCTTATTTTAAGTATATACTAAGAAAACTTCCAATGATGACTAAAACTTTGACAAATAATTTCCTTGTTATTGAGTCAGTATGTTCTTCAAGAGCCAGGACATTTGGGTCCTTCAGCTTTGTATTCCTAAGTCTTAGATCAGGATCTAGCACGTTGTGGATGCCTAGGAAATCTGTGAAGCATACACGCATGTACTTACATAGACATGCAAATTGCACAGTAAATTTTGGGGTGAATGTGAGTACACTCTAAAACGTTTAAAGAAGGGAAACTAGCATTTGTTGATAACCTTATGTAAGAGAGCCCTTGTCCTGCTGGATTTCCCAAACCAATGTAGTACCAAGGGCAGGATGGTATGAGCAGTCTACCCTGGGTGCAGGCACTGAGGTTGCATTGACTGTAAAGAATTCAAAAACAACACTGAAAAATGGACTGAAAAGTTGCTCTGCTCTTTATTATCACCATGAGCTAGAAATTTTAAACAATATCTGTGATAAAATGTTTCACTTCAAGAAAAATGTTTTGTTAGCCTAAATTCTAAACAATTGTTGTAGTTATTACTAAGTTTTAATAATACATAAGTAAGCTTTAAATTAACACTTTCTGTTGTTACCTATCCTTTAACAAACATTATATTCTACACAGAAGTTAATTCAGAGAGCTCCCAGTTATACAGTTGGCCCCCAACAAGCAGAGACCCCGCCATGGGCATTCGTGTTGAGACTACATTTGCGATCATTTAAAATTAGCACTTGTGATACCAACTATCTCTATAGTGAAATACGTGACTCTGAATGAACATTGATAGCACAGTGATTGAAGAAGATGAAGAAGCAAAACTGGAGTTGTTTCATTTCTGACACTCGATGTGACTACTTAGAGATAATTTACATTTAAAAATTAAAACAGCAAAGCACAGTAAAGGAACAGAGTGTTATGTTGTCTGGTAAGTGCAAATTTCAGTTCAGAAATAAAATATTTTTCCAAATTTGAATATTTTCTGATGTGAAGTTTTATATGACATTATTAGGTGCCAAAACCACTATTTACCGATAGCCAGAATCAGCCTGATTAAACGTGCAGTAAAACACCATGCTTTAAAATGAATGCTTGAAGTTTAGCACAGATCTAATGGAGAAGGCCATTGACTATACAACAAAATGTAAAGAAATAGACTTTTGACATGGGAAAGAGATTCAAATTTCTAAGAAAAATGCCAGGAGAAACAATACAATCTGCTGGTTTTACCTTGCTAGAAGAAATCAGAAAGACAAAAGGATGTTCAACTGCCTCAATCAGCTTCACAAGGAACTGGACACTTGTTCTAAAGCAATTAACATTAGTTATCACACAGTAATTTTCCCTGATCTTTACAGACAATTTTTCAAAGTGTAATAGATACTTTTGATAAATTTTCTGGTGAAGGTGCTTTATTTTATTTTTATTTTTGAGACACTTGAAAGCTGATAGAATTGATCCCAAAGAAACAAAGACGTGGCCAGTATAACAATTTGTGTAATGTCATCAGTCTACCATGTCTATCCTTATGTTTGATAGTTATCCTATTTGTGTATCTGTGGATTCTTCCAAAAAAATTTTGAACTTAAAATTAATAAAAATTCAAATTTTAATCAACTATCAGGGATGACAGATGGACAAGTCTGGCTATGCAGTTCATTGAATATAAATAGGCAAAGAGGACCAGTTTTGACAGTCATTGACAAATTTGGAGAAGGCACAATAACAGAACTTGTAATGTTGTTATGTACATATAAGTGTAAGCTTCTTCCCTTCTTAACAAATACATAAATGTAATTAGAAAGTATGACTCCTTTAACTGTTTCCCTTTTTTGGTAATGTCACTTTTTTTTCTTTTTTACTGGCATAATTATATATATGTTCATAGTAAAGTCTTACTGTCTGCATTTCTTTTCTTGCCACTGTTATTATTCATTAATTTCATGATTATTGTGGAGGATCATTTTGTCACTTAGAGGAGAGAGGTGTTAAAAATGATCTGCCTCCATGTGTCAAGCATGCTAGGCATACCACTTTCAGCAGCAGTGTTTTCCAAACGAGAAAACCAAAACTCAGTGAAGTTAGGTGTTTGAGGCCCCCAATTTAAGAACTATCATGAAGAGAGACCTTCATTAGGATTAGATGATTGCCATCCTTAGAGCCTACGGGGCACACTAACTCAGCTCATGCATGGGGTAAAGTTAACCATATGTTGTTAGAGGAAACATTGTGGTCAGTTGCACGTATATTCGTAAATTTTACTTAACTATCAGTCAACTCCATTCTAAAGCCCAGACTCCCTGACTTCACCCAAACAAATTTTTCCACTAAAAAAAATAAGTATCAACTGTGAAACAGCTTATTTATGTAAGCAAAAACATTATCTAACCCCCATTTATTATGATTCATACATGTACAATAAACTTGATTATACTTTTTGGTAATGTTACATTTCTGGTTAAGTTTATTAAAAACAGAACTCTGAGAGATGCAAAGAGAATCACTGTGAAAATCCACAATAAACCCCATACCCCCAGACTTACTCCCCTAGTAATGTCATTCTTGAAGATATACACAGGAAAGGCATAAGGGGCCCCTTCTCAGTTGTGTTATACTATATTCTGTTTCCATGGGAATACATACTAAGGGGATGAAATCATAAAGTACTCTAGGAGGTGCTAATAACTCAATGGGGCATAATAACCAGCTGAAAATATCTGCATTCACTAAACTATAGCAAAGGGGAATAACGGAAATTTGGGGGAGGGGAAAAATGAGCACCACAGACATGAGACTAAGCTGATACTAATGCCATGCAAGGTTTGACGGTGCAGCTCACATGTAATAGTATTTTATAACTGTGGATCACATGTAATACTAAAACATCACCAATTGCAATTTAATTTGGTTAAGGTCAGTGTTTATCCTTTAAAGGTCCAAGTACCTCTTTTTCTTCAGTCTCTCTCCTCTCCTATAAATTTTCAAACCAATAGATTTTTTGATCATTTTTCTATTATTGTTATTATCCTCCAGTTTATCAAATTTATCTGTCAGTTATTGTGACCATTAAATGCCAAGTAACTTGCAAAGATGATCTCATTTAAATTTCAGAATGTGCTTGTTGTGTAGGAATTACCTTTTTTTTTTTTTCCATTTTGGTACTGGGGAAATTAAATCAGAGATCAGCACAGCTCATGAGCAGGATGTAGGACTCGAACCCAGGTCCTTCTGGGGCATTCTCCACTAAACTGTACTTCCTCATTGATCGTGCTCCTTATTCATTTGATTCAGACTTGGCAGTTTATAAACATAAAATAAGACAGCTTTCTGCAGGCATAACAGGAATCCCAGCTCCGTCTCAAGCTTCTTAGCATAACTAACCAACTAAGAAGAAGGTGTATGAGGAGTTTTCTCTATGGGTCAAAGACCATGATGATTTTGGCAGGAAAGATAGAAAGTTTATAATAGGTGTACCAATGAGAAAGTGAAAGAGGAAGGGAGAATACTACAGTGAAGGTATCTGAGAATGTTCCCTGCTAGGACCGATGAACTCATATGTGAGTCTTGCAGACAAGGGGTGAAGCCCCAGCTGAAGGAGCTCTTTTCATGAAGAACTGTGATATGCAGGGTGTAAGCTGTGCTGACCAGGGCATACATGTAAACTGGAGTGGGAGAAAGGGCACTGCCTCAGCTCTGCACAGAAAATTATATGGCTTTGGTGTCAGCTGGGATCAGCTATTTCCAATCACAAATAGACCCCAAAAAAACCAAATGGGTCAAGTATAGAAGTGTTTCCTGTTGTTGCTTTTTTGCTTTTATGTTTTTGGTTTGTGTGCGCACGTGTGGGGGTGCTCAGAAATAATAGACAATTCTAGTTTGGCAGGCGGCTGTGTTCACAAGATCTAGGCTCATTCAAAGATCTAGGCTCTGTTACCTTCAACACATGGTTTTCAAGGTCACCTCAGGCACTGATGTCAGAGGATGGGAAGAACGCAGAGAACCACACATGAAGGTTCCAATGCACCAGGCCTGGAAATGATGCCCCTCACTCCCACTCACAGCTGCTGGCTGGAAATCAGTCACATGACCAAATCTAACTGTGAGGGAGCCTGGGAAATGTAGTCTTGCTAGGTGCTCATGAAAGGAAAAAAAGAAAAGGAAAAAACAGGTTAGTAACCAGCTAATGACTTCAGGGAATTTAGCCCACTGGCATTAGCAGCTTTGAGAACATCAGATAATTTAGATACCGGCATTCTGAAAGAGGATTCCAGTTCGTGTGGTGGGAAAGCAACCCCTTGCTGTGGCTTCATAGTCAACAAGAAAGGCCCAAGGTAGGGGGCATCTGCTAATAAAAGCCAGAAAGAAAATGGCTGTTTTTATAAAGTAGCAGAGATGTCTGCTCAGGGCTCACAGAAAAGGAGATTGGGTAACAATTGGGACAGCAAGAGCCAGAAATACCTAAAATTAATAAGTGCTTATTTCTAAATATTCAGGCAATAAAGCAAGGAAATAAAAAGAATATAAATATTACTAATTTCATGCGGTGACTAAAGTTATTAACATTTTTGTATGTAGCCTGCCAAAACACATTCCTCTCCTTCCCTCTCTTCCCCTCCTCTCCCCTCCTCTCCTCCTGTTCCCTCTCCTCCTCACCTCTCTTTTCCTCTCTCCTAGTCTGTAAGTGTAGATCTATATTTTTACTATTAATGACTTTTACTCCGGCATAAAATGGTTGAATAGTGAATCCTTCATGACTGGAAACTCAATTGCTCTGTTTCTTCTTTCTTCTCTGTATTCTTTTTACATATAAATAAAGCATCAATGAATATTCTTGCTCATATATCTTGAGTCACTGATCTAACTATTTGCACAGGAAAATTTTCAAGGCAAAATAATTGATGCACCATGCATCATTTGTACCTATATACTTGGGAACATAACCCTAAGAGCATGCACATTTAAAATTTTGAAATACATTGCCAAATTTATCTCAAGAAAATTATACCCATTTAACCTTAGCAGTATATGAATGTTTGATCCCCATAGTTATCAATACTAGATAACTTTATATTTTGTATAGCAAGAAAAGGAACTCGCATTCTTATTTCAATGTGTGTTTCTTTGATTACTAGTGTAGTACAGTATCTATTCAAATGCTTTTTGGCAATCTTTTATTTATTGCATTTAAATATCTGGCAGCTCAGTGCTCTTTCCAATTGTTGCTACTTTCCGAATGTTTTTGCTATGCCAATATTTATATTTAGTTGAACTTTAAATAATTTATTTTAAAAATGTTAATCGAGATTGTGTTTAACATATAGATTTTCTCAGATAATAACAGCATCACCAGAACAAATATTCACACAAGAACAATGTGTGACTTTTCCTTTATTCTCTCTTTTTTGTGATCTTTGATTCAGTTTTATAGTTTTCTCCATGTAAATCCTGAACCTTTATTTTTTCATATTTTTTCTAAATATTTTATGCATTAATCTGTCTTTTGCATTAGAATGTTCTCTATTATATTTCTTACCTGCTCTTTCTTGTTAGATGAGAGCTTTTCTAGTTTTGTATATTCATTATTTAATCAGCTATCTTATTGATTTCTCTCTTAATATCTAAGAATTTTTAGTTGATTTCTTGGGTTTTTATGAAATTGGAAATTTGACATTTTAAACATTTTATGTCTTACTTTATCTTCTTAGCTACTTGCATCACTTTTCCAAAATAACGTGAAGTAATAGTGGCCATAACAGACATACTTGACTTGTGTCTGCCTTTAATGGAAATAACATTGTATATAAATCTGTGTCTTTATGGTGTGTGTATGAATGTGTATGCATATATATGTTTATCATATTGAGGAAATAGCATCTTTTAAATAAACTATTATTTTATTTATTTATTTATTTTGAGATGGAGTCTTGCTCTGTCACCCAGGCTGGAGTACAGCGGCGCGATCTCGGCTCACTGCAAGCTCCACCTCCCTGGTTCACACCATTCTCCTGCCTCAGCCTCCCAAGTAGCTGGGACTACAGGCACCCGCCACCACGCCTGGCTAATTTGTTTTGTATTTTTAGTAGAGACAGGGTTTCACCAAGTTAGCCAGGATGGTCTCGATCTCTGACCTCGTGATCCACCTGCCTCAGCCTCCCAAAGTGCTGGCATTACAGGCATGAGCCACTGCGCCCGGCCAAATAAACTTTTAAGTTCTAGACTTGATTCTGTTCCTTTTAGGCTTTTAATATGGAAAGATTGATAAAAGTTATTACGTGCCATTATCTGTCATGCTACTTGCAGGAAGTAATTCCTACCACTAGGCTTTGCATTTGACAGGGAGTTTCCAAGAGAAATGGGACAATAACTTTGGTTATATTGCATTCATTGCTGGTAGCAGGAAAAGAAAAGACAAATCTCTCTTTCATTCTGTCAAGACACATCTCCTGTAATCTCAAGTTTAGCCACATTGTGAAAATGTTAGAGTATTTTTAAAAGTAAATGATAACATATAAACTGTTTAAGGAGGGCAAAATGACTGCCATAAAATTGAACAGAGTATTTATGTGGAAAACCTCAAATCACATCATCTAACGGGTTTATAATGTGAAACCAAAATAAAGATGCCATAGGCAGGTAAGAGATAGTTGTACAGTTGCTTTTAAAATTGATGGGATCCTTCAGAGGGATGAAAGAGTTGGTCTTTCATGTCTCTTTCACTTCTTTTAAGCAAATATGACAGTCTACTAGAAGTAGAGGGAGCCAGCAGCCATTGGAAATGTGGCAGGCAAAGAATGCCAGAGCAGAGGAGCAGACAGTTTTGATTTGAACTAACTGACCTGAAGGACCAACTTGCCCACTGGGGAATGGGGACAGAGTTGTATTTGCTCCAGAAAGCCTTTCTCTACTTCCTCTTCCACCTCCATTCCTAGTAAAATTGAACTCTTCCTTCTAAGCCCTATACTATTTAATCCCTTTGGTACTTTCTACTCTGGTTATCTATGCGCCTATTTGTTTCCCAACCGGAAAATAAGACCATTAAAAGCAAAATCCATGTGTTTGTATCACTCCCACACACACCCTATAATGCCCAGCACAGGATCCTGTACAGCAGACACCGTGCAGTAAACTCTCATTGAATGAATGAATGAATGAATGATATGTACAACCTTAACTCAGGTCACGTGACAGTATTAACTACCTATAGTAAGAAGAATAATAACAAAAGCTAATTTTTATGAGGCGCCTGCTATTCACCAAGATTTAAATACGCATTACATTTTTTATCCTTGTAATGATCCTCACAGGCAAACACCATTATTCCCACTAATAGATGAAAAAATGAGGTTCAGTATGTCATTTGACTTGCCAAGGCTCACATAAAAGAGACTAGAGGACCTTTCTGACATCAAAGATCATGCTGTTTCCACTGTGCTAAGTTGTCAAGTGTGGATAAGAATTTCAACCCTTATTACATGATCTGTTTGGTGTTCCTATTTTGCAAAGATTACTTTGAAGAATTTTAGGAGAAAACAAAAGTGTGGTCAAATGCAAGTGGGATTTCCAATGAGTTTTGAAATTGGAGAAAATGCATTACCAAGCACTAAACAAACATTGAATCTGTTTTATGAGTTAATGGATTAAGTTGGATTTCAGTGGCATTCCTGTATCACACACAGCATACACATGCTCATGCCTTTCTCCAAAGCTTAGTAGCAGTTGGTGTTGATCACAGATGCAACCAAATGGCTGGATTGTTTCAGAAGAATGCTGCATATAGAATTTGTATCTGAGACTGTTGCTTATCCAAAAACATTTATGAAAGAGTCCAGACACCCCAAACAATTCTCCTGAAGACAGCATAAATAGTTCCCACAGTATATTTTCTTTTATTTTAATATAAGGTTTTGAAGGCAAGAACTCCGTCTTTTACATTCTATGTAAAGAATAAGTTGCCATGTAATACATGCTCAATAATCATTTGTTAAATTAGCAAAATTTAGCACTATGGAGTTTAAACCCATCTATACTGGTTATTCTGTAAGTATTACCAAATCTGGTGTCATTTAAATAATTCTAAAAGTCTCATAAGGAAAACTTCAAACTGAGAAGTGTGAGCAAAAACAGAAGAAAACAAACAAATAAAACCCTTGGATACCAGCTCACAAAGAGCCTCATTTATCATGACCAGAAGGGGGAAAATCACTAGAATAAGCACTTTTAGGAAATTAGACAACTAACTTCAAATGGTGATGAAATCTAAAGCAAGGATGGAAAATTGTTTCAAGTTGCATTTAATCTTGATCAATCATTAGTAGCTTTCTGGAGCTTCTTGCTGAGAAGGGTCTGAAGCCAGATGCAGGCTTAGGGAAGAAAGAGCTATTCATAGTGTCTTATGGTCATAGTCACATAGTCATAGTCACATAGTCAGTCATTGTCCTGGTTCTCTTGCCATGTCTGTATTTTATAATCTAGATTTAAAAAGAAAAAAGAAAGATTATGACTTCAAGATATGGTTGGGTCTGCCAGAGTCATTTATTCAGCCTTAAGACTTAGGAAAGATGCCATTTCTTTCTCTAGCCGACAAAATATATTTGTTGAGACATTGAATTGTTAGAGATAACTTTTATTGAAAACTAGTATTCTCTAGGACTGTGAAGTAAACATAAATGAAAAAATCAGTCTGATCCTTTTATTAAACAAATAATATGATATATAGGAAGACAATTTTTTAAATCATCCCCTGGCCTCAGCCAATACACACTCAATCATTTGTGTTTGCACAGTCACTTAGACAAAAGTGGGACTAGCTAACTCACCAGAGATGACTCCTAGCATGAGGAGGCCAGCTCATGGAAAACTCTAAAGAAACATGGCACAATTGTGAGAATTCTGAATGCCAAACCACAAACAGTTTACAAAGAAGAATATTGGTCCTGTGGTCCTTCAGTTTTCCCACACTTAAAAGCACCGAGAGTTGGGAATTTCCCGAGAGGAGAAAAAAAACCTAAAGTCAAATGCTGCCTAATAGCAGTTGAACTTAGTGAAAAAGATGTTTGATTTGAACCTACCTATTTGCATGTTATAAATTCTGCTCCAGGTTGTATATGTATTAAGTTTGAAAACAATGGTAGATGCTTAGTGATTTATGTTTTTTCATTAAAAAATAGTATTGGCTAAAATCTGTGTTTTCCCTCCTTCTCTGTTATGCATAATAACAAGGAGCCTCTCCATAGAGGCTCATTGGTTACCCTTTTTTCTTTTTATTTATTTATTTTTTGAGACAGGGTCTCACTCTGTCACCCAGGCTGGAGTGCAGTGGCACAGTCACAGCTCACTGCAGCCTCAACTTCTCAGATTCATGTGATCCTCCCACCTCTGGTCAACCTTTTTATAGGCACCTTTTATCCAGTGATAGTTAAGAAAATTGCCTGCAAATGCTCAGAAGAAAACCCCACAAAACCTAGCCTCTGACACAGAAAATATCAAAATATGATGAATTATATAAAACATACCTATAAGATGACTCTTTAACTGTCTGACCAGTTTGAGAAAATATATCCATTGTCTTAAGATATAGAGTATTAGAGAAGTTCACTAATGAAGAAAAAAATACTAATCAGAATTGGAATTTAAAATAGATATCTATGCTTCTTCATCATTGGCTTTCAAAATTTTGCTTATTTGTTGTCCAACTTGTGGAAAAAAATTTTATTTAGGTTATTGCTGGATTTTCTGCCCTTTTAAATAAATTGGGTAAAGAGAGAACAAACAAAGATCAACAAAATTGATAGACCGCTAGCAAGACTAACAAAGAAGAAAAGAGAGAAGAATCAAATAGACACAATAAAAAATGATAAAGGGGATGTTGCCACCAGTACCAGAGAAATACAACCTACCATCAGAGAATACTATAAACAGACAAACAGAGAGCCAAATTATGAGTGAACTCCCATTCACAATTGCTTCAAAGAGAATAAAATACCTAG
>NW_012108252.1:3765451-3824512 GCF_000951045.1 Mandrillus leucophaeus
TGTAAACTAGTTCAACCATTGTGGAAGACAGCGTGGCAATTCCTCAAGGATCTAGAACTAGAAATACCATTTGACCCAGTCATCCCATTACTGGGTACATATCCAAAGGATTATAAATCATGCTACTAGAAAGACACATGCAGACATACGTTTATTGAGGCACTATTCACAATAGCAAAGACTTGGAACCAATCCAAATGTCCATCAATGATAGACTGAATTAAGAAAATGTAGCACATATACACCATGGAATACTATGCAGCCATAAAAAAGAATGAGTTCATGTCCTTTGTAGGGACATGGATGAAGCCAGAAACCATCATTCTGAGCAAACTGTCTCAAGGACAAAAAACCAAACACTGCATGTTCTCACTCATAGGTGGGAACTGAACAATGAGAACACTTGGACACAGGAAGGGGAACATCACACACCGGGGCCTGTTGTGGGGTGGGGGGAGTGGGGAGGGACAGCATTATGAGATATACCTAATGTAAATGATGAGTTAATGGGTGCAGCACACCAACATGGCACATGTATACATATGTAACAAACCTGCATGTTGTGCATATGTACCCTAGAACTTAAAGTATAATTTAAAAAATAAAATTTACCAAAAAAAAGAAAGAACAAACAAAAAATGCACCCTAATCTTAACCAATAGCAGTGTTCAATTTGCCAATAGTATCTAAGTTGAAAAGATTTTTATTTTACTCTATCTGAGATTTCTATTATAAGGTGCTTCAAGTCTGTTTTGACAATGGTCAGAGTACAAATATGCAAAAAACATAAAGGATCATTGTCTGGGCTTTCTAAGTCTAATCCCAGAGCTCCAGAGGATGGCTGATTTTGCTAGACTATCTTGTATACTCTCAAAAAGAAAGGTGAACATTTTATTATTAAGCCATTTCAGACAGAGAATAATTTATTCCAGCTACGTAAGTGTTCAGGAGAAAGTGGACAACCTTTTTTAGCAACATATTTCAAAGCCACAGGGTCACACAGTGCTTCCACACAAGGCCCAGTCCTAACATGTATCCTTTGCTGCCGGTGACGACCCAGAAGCATCATTCTCTGGTCCTCCCCAGCCCAGGCTTCCCATACTGTTTACAGCACACACACCATCCCAACCCATTGCCCACACATCATTCCAACCCACTGCACACACACTATCCCAACACACTGCACACACACCATCACAACACACTGCACACACAGCATCACAACACACTGCATATACACCACTGCAACACACTGCAGACACACTATCCCAACCCACTGCACACATACCATCCCAACACACTATATAACACCATTCCAATCAACTGCACACACACCATCCCAACCCATTGCATACACACCACCCCAAGCTGCTGCACACACATCATCCCAACACACTGCACACCTACCATCCCAACACACTACATAACACCATCCCAATCCACAGCACACACACCACCCCAACCCACTGCACACACACCATGCCAACCCACTGCACACACACCATCCCAACATACTGCACACACACCACCCGAACCCACTGCACACACACCATCCCAACACACTACATACACACCATCCCAACACACTCCACACATATCATCCCAACCCACTGCCTACCTACCATCCCAACACACTACATAACACCATTCCAACCAACCGTACACACATCATCCCAACACACTACATAACACCATTCCAACCCACCACACACACCATCCCAATACACTGCATGCACACCGCCCCAACCCACTGCACACACATCATCCCAACCCACTGCACACCTACCATCCCAACACACTGCACACACACCATCCAAACACACTACAGGTACACCATCGCAACCCACCACACACCTACCGTCCCAACACACTACATACACACCATCCCAACCCACTGCACACACACCATCCCAACACACTACACACACACCATCCCAACACACTGCACACACACCATCCATCCCAACCCACTACACACACACCATCCCAACACACTACACATACACCATCCCAACACACTACACACACACCATCCCAACACACTGCACATAACACCATCCCAACACACTACACACACACCATCCCAACACACTGCACACACACCATCCCAACACACAACACATACACCATCCCAACACACTGCACACACACCATCCCAACACACTGCACACACACCATCCCAATCCACTGTATACACACAATTACAACCCTACTCTTCTCCCAAATATTATCTTATGAGTTATGAAAGCAAATTTTCTACTTAAATTCACTCCACCAGCTTTTATAACTCTGGAGTCCTTGATCCTGATGATGATATTATCTAGATAACTCACTGATTTTACTTGCTCTTAATGGATGTTTTAATGGAACAGCATAGCTGTAGACATGTTAGGAGTAGCTCTACTTGCTGTTCTTCAAGTCATAGTTGACTTGTATGATTGCCAACTCTGTATTTTGGCTTACCTGCCCCTTGTCCTGCAATAGCCTTACTCTTGTGTTCAACTTCAAGGACTGACTCACCTTTCCTTCATGCCTTCTATGCCTAGTGAAAGCAATCCCTCATTCCTACTGAAAGTGATCGCTCTCTCCCCTTTGAACTTCAGAGTAATTTACTCTACTCTCCGCTTCCTTTTTTGTTACCAGGTAAGACAGTTTTTAGCTAAATGTCTTTGCTTCCCTAAAAGACTCTAAGTTTCTTTAAAGAAGGATTTTTGCTTGATTCATGAGCTGCTAAGAACCTAATAAAAGCCGTATAAATTATAGATTTGAAATATGAATAAGAGGACAGAATTTTAAAATATATTGTCATTAGACATATATATTATTATATTATGGATTGATACTAGGACTAACAGTCAGTTTTTAGAATTTTTAAAGCAATTAAAAATGATTCCCAACCTTTTCTAACACACCATATCCTCTTGTTACTTGATTTTGCAGTAACATCTCTTCATAATCTGGAAAATGATTAATGGCATGATTTTTTATTTAAAATAATAGAGATTGGGTTTCTATTAAAACATTTCTTTGGATAATTTTATTAACGTGGTTTTAAGAATTATGAGTCATGGTAAGAAAAGCAACACTTACAGGTGTGAACATACCCACACTCATTATTCGTCTCCCAGGGGTGCCATAACACTGCAAGTATATTGGATTGGGATATGTGTGCCAATTTAACTAGAGATAGATAAGCAATGGCTACAATTTGATAGTGGGAAGATGGAAAGTGATAGTTAATTGTCTGCTGAATGCTCAGAAGAAAACCCCAGAAAACCTATCCTCTAAGTGATATAGAAAATATTAAAATATGATAAATTATATAACACATGCCTATAAGATGACTCTTTAACTGTTAAAGAGTCAGACAGTTAAAGAGGGCGTGCTTGCTCCAAAGCCTCTAGGAAGAATCCTGCCTAGTATCTTCCAGCTTCTAGTAGCCCCAGGAATTCCCAGACTTGTGACAGAGGCCATCTGTGCCTGCCTTCACGTGGCTGTCTTTCCTCAGCATGTCTGCATGCTCAAATTTTCCTAATTTTATAAGAATACCAATCATTGGGTTAGGGTCCACCCTAATCGCATATGAACTCATTTTAACTGGATTATATCTGCAAAGATCCTATTTCTAAACAAGGTCACATTCACAGGTACCGGGGGGATTAGGATTTGAAGATATTTTTGTTGTTGTTTTCTTTTGTTTTAGTTTTTTGAGGACACAATTCAATCCATTATATAGGCCATACTTAAGATTTTTGTCAGTTGTAAAAAATAATAGATGTTTTAAGGTTTCAAGGATGAACCATGCATAGATGACTTCAAAATGAAGTTTATAATAAGATACATAAAGAAACATTAAGTAGCAAAGGAAGTTTTCCTAGTAACTCTGTGATCACTTCAGGTTCCTAGGATTAAAAACTGTGATGTATGGTGGACTCAGTAGAGATTCAGGGCAAATGATTAATGTTGGGCAGAGAAGAAATCAAGTTCAAATGGCCTGCTATATCTTTACTTACTCAACATTTAGACTTTCACAATGAAAAGATTTACTGTGCCTTTTTCCACCACCCCATATGGAGCAGAGGTAATGGGTTGAATTCAATTTAAATCCTCTGAATAGCATGAGTTGGCTTTCCATCTTCCCACTATCAAGTTGCAGCCGTTGCTTATCCATCTATCTCTAACTAAATTGGCATATTCTATTTTCAGTTAATAAAGACTTTTTAACATCAGAAATTAAAGATGAATGTTATCTTTCTCTGACTTAGGGGAAATCATAGAAATGCCCATATATCATTTTCTCCTCTTTGGTTCAATGATTGACATGTTGTTAGACCAATGCCATGATGTCCAAGGGATGTTTAGTCAAGTCAGTTTCAATGACTCAGTGACGTTATCCAAGTAAGTTATCCCACTGCACCTATCAGTTACTCTACGGGCTTTTCCACCTGCACCTTACATGTGAACTCTCCATAGCCACCCAAGTGCCACATTCTTTCCTGCCTACCTCCCGTCCATTTTTCTAATATAAAATTATTCTTACATTCCTTTCAAAAACTCAAGTTGGACATTATGTATGGTTCCTTTAATATTCTGCTGTATTTACTTTCCTAGTGTTTTGTATATGGAAAATTTTTAAAATTTCATTTACACGTGAGATAGGTCTGAATTTTTTGGTGTCTGTTACTTTTGTCTAGGTTTCAATATTGTAATTATGTGATTTTATAAAATTGAGTTTTATATCTTTCAGGTTTTGAAGCATGTTTTCTGTATTTGTTTTTTAAAAGTTTAAAGTCCTTTGAGTAAATACAAAGGAGAACAATTGCTGGGTCATATATAAGAATATGCTTAGTTTTATAAGAAACCACCAAATTGTCTTCAAAAGTGGCTGTGCCATTTTGCATTCTCATCTGCAATGAATAAGAGTTCTGGTAGCTTCACATTCTAGCATATGGCATTGTCCGTGTTCTGGATTTGGGTCATCCTAATAGGTGTGAAATGATATTTCATTGTTGTTTTAAGTTGCATTTCCTTGATGACATATGAGATAGACCATCTTTTAATAAGCTAACTTCCCATCTGTGTATCTTTTATTTTTGGTGAGATATTTGTTTAGGTCTTTGTACCATTTTTTAAATTGGTTGTTTTCTATTGTTGAGTTTTGAGAATTCTGTTTATATTTTAAATAATAGTCCTTTATCAGATATGTTTTTTGCAAACATTTTCTCCCAGTCTGTTGTTTCTTTTTTTATTTTCTTGACAATGTCTTTCATAGAGAAGAAATTTTTAGATTTTAATAAATTCCAGTTTGTTAACTGTTTCTTTCATTGATTGTGCCTTTGCTGTCATACCTAAAAAGTCATCCCCGTATTCAAGGTCATCTCAATTTTTTCCCATTTTGCCTTCTAGAGGTTTCATAGTTTTGCATTTTTACATTTAAGTCTGTGATCTATTTTGAGTTAATTTTTCTGAAGGGTGCAAAGTCTGTGTCTAGATTTTTTTAAAAATGTGAATATCTAGTTGTTCTAGCACCCACTTGTTAAAAAGACTGTCTTTTCTCCATTGTATTTATTGCCTTTGCTCCTTTGTCAAAATCCAATGAACTATATTTGTGTGGATTTATTTCTGGTCTCTGGTCTCTATTCTGTTCCATTGATCTTTTTGTTTGTTCTTTCAACAATATCACACATTCCTGATTACTGTAGCTTTATGGTAAGTTTTGAAGTCAAGTAGGGTCAGTCCTACAACTTTGTTCTTCTCCTTCAATACTGTGTTGGCTATTCTAGGTGTTTTTAAAAATCTTCATATAAACTTTAGAATCAGTTTGTCAACATCCATAAGACAACTTGCTGAGATTTCAAATTGGATTGCATTGAATCTGTAGATTAAGTTGGAAAAAATTGACATCTTGACAATATTGAGTCTTCTTATCCATGAACATTGAATATCTCTCCATCTGTTTACTCAAAGGAGTTTAAAATGTATGTTTATATAAAAACCTGCACACAGAAGTTCCATCTTTATTCATAATTGTCAAAACTTGGAAGCAGCAAAGATGTTCTTCAGTAGGTAAATGGATACATAAACTGTAGTACATCAGACAATGAAGTATTATTCAGCACTAAAAAGAAATGAACTATCAACTCATGAAAAGACATGGAGGAAACTTAAATGCATATGTCTAGGTGAATGAAGCCAGTCTGAAAAGTCTATATCCTATATATAGATATAGGATATGATATTCTGGAAAAGGCAAAACTATGGAGTTAGTAAAAAGATCAGTTATTGCTAGGCATTGGGAGGGAGAGATAGATGAAGAATTAGAGCACAGTGGATATATGATACTATAATGTGGATACAGGTCATTATAAATTTGTACAAACCCAGAGAACATACAACACCAAAAGTGAGTCCTAATGTAAACTATGAATTTGGAGTAATGAGGATATGTCAATACAGGTTCATCAAATGTACCACTCTGGTGAGGGATATTGATAATAGATGAAGCTATGCATGTGTAGGAGCAGGGGATCTATGAGAAATCTCTGTGCCTTCTGTTCAGTTTTGAGGTGAACCTAAAATCGCTTTTTAAAAAAACCTATTAAGAAACAAACTGCAAGCAAAAAATATGTAAGTAAAAAAATTATTTAAGTTTAAAATTTGTAACAATGTTCAGATGAATAGTATTCTTATGTTTACTAATTTGATCACATTTTTTCCTGGCTATTGATCTATTTTTCCACTTCTCCTTGAGTTTGTTTTTTCCAATTATTCTTTTCTCTACTTTTACTTTATTTTGTGTTGCTATTGCAATTCTTGCTTTTCTTTTAATTGCCCTTTCCTCTTATATCCTGCCCATCCTTTTATTTTTATCATTCTGCATTATATGGTTTAGATGTATCTCTTTTAGATAAGGTATGCTTGAATTGGGGGGTGGAGTCTAATCTGAAAGTCTTTGCTTCTTAAAGAGAGAACCTTGGCTCTTTTCTGTTTATGCTTGTAAAGTACATCAGGGCTCACTGGATAATTTTTCAAGAGTTGGTGATTTAAATGTTTATTTGCTTCATTAAAAATCTGTCTTTATATGAATTATGTTTTCACTGGTAATTTTTTCCCTGGTGATTAGAAAGGTAGAAAATGGACTACTTATTCTGTATCTTAATGACTGAGTAGGCAGATTCCGTCAGCCTTGCTCTGGGAACTCAGCACTTTGTTTGTTTGTTTGCTTGCTCGTTTGTTTCACAAATAATACCAAAACCCAGCAAAGCTAAATAGTCTAAAGTTTCATGACTAATTAGTACTAGAGTTGATACCAAAACCTAGTACTCCTAGCTTCAGAACAGTGCTTTCTACTCCTCAATGTGCTTTCTACTGCCTCAAATTTTGCCCTATTCCATGTGGATGAGCTTTTTCCACCTCAACAATCCACACCCCAAATGTTCATATTTTTTTCTCTTGAAAGAAGCATCTTCCTCACCGTATCTATGTTCTCTACAATCTTAGCAGGGCGTTGAGGCTGTACACCCACAGAAGAACTCAGAATAATGTATCAGTTGGAGTTGTAATCCAGTGAATTATCAATAAGGTCATTATCTTTTCAAAATCTTTTTCATTTCAACTTAATACTGGAATTGGTAAAAGGAGATTTAGGCATCATTTTTGACATTAAGGAGCTCACTCCTCATTCAAGAAGGCAGATGCATGACTAAGTAACTATAATACATAGCAGACTCTAATAAGCATTACAATTGGAAAACATATTTGACATAATAAAGATGACATTCTGTGAAGTTTACAGGTAATTTTCTCCCATAAGCAGTATAATTTAAAAAACATCTTTGACGTAATAAACATGGCATGCAGTGAAGTTTATACGTAATTCCCTCTCATCATTTCTCTTTGAAGAAAATGTGTATTTCAAAATACTTTTAATAGAGATCAATTTACTCATCAGACTTATTATGGGGTTGGTATTTTCATTGAAAAAGAACAAGTACCTCTGTACAAAAGCACACACACAGGCACATACTCATATATTAAGAGACCAAGTTTTTTGTATTTTATCCATAGGGTGGTTCACTTGCTAAAGGAAAGAAAGAAGAAGAAAGGAAGGGAGGGAAAAGTTTTTGTGTATGGGGTGTGTGTGGGGTGTATGTGTGTGTGTGTGTGTGTGTGTTTAAGAGTTGAGATCTCACTTTATCACTCAGACTGGAGTGCAGTGCAATAATGGCTCACTGCAGCCTCCAACTCCTAGTCTTAAGCAATCCTCCTGCCTCAGTCTCCCAAAAGACTGGGGTTACAGGCATGAGCCACCACTCCCAGCCTAATAAATCTTCTTTTTAAATAATAATGAAGAAATATGACTCATGAAAAAAAAAAAAAGAGCAGAACTCGTCCAATCCATTTCAGTCTGTGTAGTCTCTGAATGAAATTGTTTTGAGTTTGGATTGTCTCACTTGTAACACTGTGATCACGTTAACTTCCTGATAGGGTTTTGTGGATTTAAATTAAATAAGACAGCAACTAGAAGCTGCTGGCACATGGCAAACCCTCAATAAATAGTATAATTGATTGTCACTCACATTAATTGAGCATCTGCTTTGTGGGAGCTGCCTGGCATCTCATACTCTGCAGCATTAGCTGATTAATTCATCTCACTAAAAATCTGGTTACAGAAACTCCCTGATGTCACAGACACAAACGTAAAAAACAATCAATGATTTAAATTTTTACCTTTTGACAAGCTCTTTTGATGACATTGACAACTTCCTTTTTCACGTGTCTTCAGACACTTACATTCTCTGAAATTAACTCATATTGCCTTATATACAACATAAATAAAACAGCAAAAAATCAATTCATCCTATATTTCAAAGGTGATTCCATAAATAACATAGGAAGTTATGGTCTTGTCTTAAAGGAAATACCATATATCAGAGATATCTTTTAAAAAGCAAATAATTTATGTTTAAAATAGGTTTTGAGTCATATTTTGAAAGCATAGCCACAGCCTAATTATCACAGTAATCTGGAGAAGATCCAGATTCGTGCTTAGAAATGTCTTCCAAAAGGTTTCTGAAAATTGCTTTATTAATGATGCTGCATAAATGCAAAGCATTATCCTAACTGTTAAGTCATAGCCTCACTTTGTAGATGTTCTATTGTCCTTTCCACAGGAGGCAAATTAAAAGTTCTTTTTTTCCTCCTCAAACATATTTTTCCCATGTGTTCTCTCTTGCTGCCATGCTACGAATTTTAGGAGAAAGCTGAATAAATACTCCAGGTCATTATAATTTTTCTTAAATAATACATTTTCATTTTTAGAATAACATTTGATCATTTACTATAAGCTGGGCTTTTTGCTAATGACTTTTATTATTTATTTATTTGAATCTGCAGTCTGCTGTTACATATATTTTCTCATTTAATCCTCACAGCAACTCTATGTAGTAGGTCATGTTTTTATCATCATCTTCCAGGAAAAGATCTACAACCTAGAGAATTGAAGTCACTTGCCCAAGTTCTTATGATGGTGAAGCTACAACTCAACCCCAAGTAGTCAGATAGCAGAAGCCGTGCTTTTAACCCCAGTTGTGTATTGTCCCCTGGCTATCCATAATATATGAAGGGAAAAAAGCAAATTTCAAAACAGCAGATATACAGAAGGATCTCTATTATGATATATTTCTTTGGTATGTGTTTATAGATAGATAATATGCTATATAACATACATCATATATGTGTATGTATACATGCATATGTTTTTATGTAATGTAAACACCAAATACAGTGAGAGTTATTATGTAGTACTTTCTGTATACTACATATTTCCTATGTGCTAGACATTTCATATCCATTTTCTTATTTATTTCTCGAAATAACTCATTATGATAGGTATGAGAAGCACAGAAGGGTAAAAAAACAACAAGTTCATAGAGTAGCAAGTGGTTAAGATAAGAATCAACTAGATAATTTTATTTATAATGTATATTTATAAATACATGTTTACTTTGCTAAATATATTATATATTTGTGTGTATACACACACATATATGTATATATGCACTTTTTGAAGCTTTTTTTTTTTTTTGGAGACAGAGTCTTACTCTGTCACTGAGGCTGGAGTGCAGTGCTGTGACCTCTGCTCACTGCAACCTCCGCCTCCTGGGTTCAAACAATTCTTGTGCCTCAGTCACCCGAGTAGCTGGACTACAGGCGCCCACTACCACACCTGGCTAATTTCTGTATTTTCAGTAGAGACAGGGTTTCGCCATGTTGGTCAGGCTGGTCTCGAACTCCCGACCTCAAGTTATCCATCCACCTCGGCCTCCCAAAGTGCTGGGATTACAGGTGTGAGCTACCATGCGGGCCGAATATTTCTTTTTTAATTAAAAAATGTGTATGGTGAAACCTCGTCTCTACTAAAAATATAAAAATTGGCTAATTTTTATAGTTAATGTGCCTGAAATCCCAGCTACTTGGGAGGCTGAGCCATGAGAATCGCTTGAACCCAGGAGGTGGAGGTTGCAGTGAGCTGAGATTGTGCCACTGCACTCCAGCCTGGGTGACAGAGTTAGATTCTGTCTCCAAAAACAACCAACCAAACAAACAAAAAAGAAATAAATATTCAACTAATGTCATTTGAGATATCTTTTCCCATTACAAAATGAACTCTTAAAAATAGTCTCAATATGTGACCTCCACTGGCTAAGATGACCTTTCCTGAGTCATGGTGGAACGGGCACTGCTCATGATAGCCTTGGGACTCTCCTTTGTCTTTTCTTCCGTAGTTGCTTTGGTTGACCAGATCCCCATCAGGTTGGCATGTTTGTATTTTAGAGGTGGTGATATCTTCAGTTATATGACTGTCTTGCTAGCCTAAAAGACAGTTTGTCTCTTTCTGGTGACCATTCCTCTATTTCAGGGGTCAGCAAACTATAGCTTTGTTTCATTGTTTCCTTTGTACAGCCCATGAACTCATAATGGTTTTTACTTTTCTAAATGGTTTCAAAAAATCAACAGAAGAATAATATATCATGGCATTTGAAAGTTATATATTGGCCGGGCGCGGTGGCTCAAGCCTGTAATCCCAGCACTTTGGGAGGCCGAGATGGGCGGATCACGAGGTCAGGAGATCGAGACCATCCTGACTAACACGGTGAAACCCTGTCTCTACTAAAAAAATACAAAAAAACTAGCCGGGCGTGGTGGCGGCGCCTGTAGTCCCAGCTACTCGGGAGGCTGAGGCAGGAGAATGGCGTGAACCCGGGAGGCGGAGCTTGCAGTGAGCTGAGATCCGGCCACTGCACTCCAGCCTGGGCGGCAGAGCGAGACTCTGTCTCAAAAAAAAAAAAAAGAAAGTTATATAAAATTCAAATTTCAATATTCATAAATAATGATTGGAACATAGCCATGCCCATAATGGTGCCATTTTAATAGGAAAAAGAATTGTCACAGAGATCTGGATAAAGATTCCACTGAGAGGACACTATGGCAGAGCCGCAAGGCCCATGGGTGAGACATCAGAGGCTAATTGTGAGTTACAGCTGCCACCTCCGACCCTGAGACATCGAGTGTGTTATTTAAATTCTCTAATTCTCATTTCCTCATCTATAATAACTAGCTTGTAAGTTATTCAGAGACTCAAACTGTAATGATGTAGGTATTTATGCTGTTCATATGTAAGTCGTTAGTGGCACACTTCTAATTCAGAGGAGAAGCCATTATATAAGCAGAGTCAGCCAGAGCCTGGAAACATGTCAACATTCAAAAACTCAGCCTAGGCAGTCTCAGGCCAATAAGCACTAACTTGTCTGTCTCTTAGTGGAGCGCAAATATTTACATTTAAGCAGGGAGCAACTTCCTGCTCATTTTGGTTCAAGGGTAGACCCAGTTTTTAGACAATGAATTGGCGGGCGGGTATATTCTTTAAGAAAAAGAACACTAAATTATGACTACAATGTAAATTATAAAAGTGAGGATTTATCTGGAATGAGAAAGAAAATCACAACAAATCACAAAGCTCTTTCTTTGAAAATATTACAAAATCACATGAGCACATGAAAGGGGCTTGAGCAAGTGAGTTGCTCTGAAGTTTAAGCTTTGGCAACTTTGGAGTAAATCCTTTTCTGCTGTTGTCCGTTCCAGTGTTAAAAAAAAAAAAAAAAAACAAAATCCACAGGTCTCATCAACATCACGATTACACCCACCTCATTGCATATAAAATAACTTCCCTGTTTGCAAAAGCGAGGTGCTAAATATACTACCAACAAATGTTACAAATAAATGTCACATGGATTCCGTGGCTTGCTGGGCATTAAACATTCCTGCTACAAATTTGTTTCAGTCCTGCATTAACAAAAATCTGACTGGTATGATAATTCTTTCTAAATTCCAAACAGAGTCATGGGGAAAAGAAAATGTTTATTCCTTATCAAGAGAAAGTTAACTGTGGAAATCAGAAATGAATAGATAATAGGTCCATTTTTTATAATGAAACTCGTGAAGTGAATGTCTCCAACATAGGATCCCGTCCAACACTGTTTCAGATCAAAGGCCCCATTTTCCAGCAAAGGAAGTACAGCAGTGGGTACCAAGGGAATCCACTGTTTCTTTCACAATCCATCTCACCCTCATTCCGCCAGTCTGACGGAATGAATGGCAGAATGGCCTCTTGAAGATGCAGCAGAGTGCCATCTCAGAGAGGAGACCTTGCTAAGAGGGGGCACCATCCTCCAGGAGGTGGTCTATACTGTAAGTCAATAATCTTTTTGCAGTAATATCTCCTCCACAGGTAGAATATATGGGTCTAGGAGCCAAGGGGTGGAAGCAGAGTAGATACAATTATCGTGATCCCCAGTGACCCAGTTGGGGGATTTATGCTTCTCATCCCTGAAGTCCTAGGCTCTGCAGATCTAGAAAATCCTGCTCCTTCACAGAGAGTAAATACTCCCACCAGAGAACACAATGAGAGTCTGTTTCATTGAACTTTTAAGCTCTGGCTGTAACTGGCCACTTCCGGGTTCCCATACCAAGAGAACAGTAGATGAAGAAAGAAGTCACCACACTTGTAGGAGTAATTCACATTGACCTTCAGCAGAAAGAGATTGTTAAGAAGTCAGCTGCCAAGCTGTCAGTTCTTGGATGATCTCTCTTTTTTTTCCTATTTGATTTTAAGATATTTTCTTCATCTTGGTTACTCTGGAATTTCAGATGTGGGTTTTTTTTTAATTAATCTTCCTTGAGATTTATTGAATCTACTGAGGCTTGTGTTTTTGCCTATTTTGCAAAGTTCTCAGCTATTATCTCTTCAAACTTTGCTTTCCTTCTATTTTCTCACTGTAGAAACCCAACTAAACATACATTGGAAAATACTGACCAGGGACACATTAAACTAAATTTTTTACTTTGGGGCTTCTGGTCCAAAGACGTAGAGTGAATTCCAGTCCCAATATGGACATAGGTAGGCTTGTGGTTAGAAATTCTCAAAGGAGACGTATTACTGTCCCTTTCACACCTGCCTGGCCACTCCACCAAGAATCAAGCCAAAACAATCCCTCTGTGGAGCAACTTTTATTTTAAGTCACACATTTTGGGCATCTTGGGGAATTTCTTTCTTCTTTGCAATAATTGCAATAATTCCTGTTGTCACATCTCACTGTGCTCAAACCCTGGACTTTGTCTCCTATGCTCTGCCTTCCTGGCCCATTAAAACTAAGAAGCTAAGATCTTCAAATTTCATTGGGCAATCTGAACTTGTTTATACTTCTGGAATCATACTTTTTGTGTGTGTGTGTGTGTTTTTTTCTTCTCTCCGTGTTTTTCATACTTTACCATGCACTCAGTCTTGTTTGACACAGCTACTTGATCTATCTTTGTGTTTCCTGCACTGGGAATGTTTCTCTGCATCAATGTTCTGCCATGTTGTTACAAACAGATGTCAATAATTCCTCATTTGCATCATTTCTGAAATTCCCAACTAATTTTTTTTTGATATTCATAAAACCTTACTTAGAACCTACCTTGACGACTGTCCAGCTCTACAAATGAGAAAAGTTATTTCACCTGTCCTTCCCTCAGCTCCCTTGTCCATAAAGGGAAGAAAAGATGATCCTATTTCACAGCCCACTGTGAGAACTAAATGGCCTAATGCCCATACCAGCACTCACAAGGGTCATAATTTTATGACCGAGTCGGAGTTAGGATTTTAGAGTAGAAGGAATACTTTGTGTCTGCCCAAGGCCTCTTGGCCAGCTCCCCTCCTCTAGCCATTATAGACAGGCTGGGCGGGATCCACTGCATGATGGACTCTGACTCATTCACTAGAATGACACTGAGGTTGTTACCAGGGCATATGGAGCTAAGACCTCAGCAGGCCACTTCTGGCAGAGGCTTTAATTTTCTCAATGGCAATAAAGTGAGGGCATTACAAGGCATTTGGTAAATGTTTATGGTCTTTGCAAGTTTTTTCCAAAGGTTGTTATGAGATTCAATTTTATCTTATTGTCCTTTTTTCGGTCTATTAAAAAAAGCTGCAGTTGCACACACTTCTTGTGGATCATTGGAGCTGCTAAAGTTTCACTCTCATGTTGTGGCCTGTTCATGCTGAAATGACCATGCTGTTCTTTTCAAATCAGGCCAAACTATTCCCATATCAAGAGGCTTTTTGGAGTGACTAATGATCACATTGCCTCATCTTGACTTAGTTCAAATATAGACGAATGGTAAGTACATGCAAGGGCTTCTCATTCCCTAAGACCCAGCTTAAAAGCCAACTTCTCTTTGAGAGTTTCCCTGACCTTCCCCTACCACCCCAGTGTCAGTCACTTTCTCCTCTGTGCTTCCTCGGCACTGCATGCCAACATCACCTTAAAAGATCTTACCACTGGCTTGGTGTCCCGTCACTATTTGTTCACAAGTCCTAGGAGATGGTAAGTCTCTCATGAGGAAAGAGACTATTCCTCCTGGTAACTTCAGCACCTAACATAGTACCTGCCATATAGTAGGTACTCAATAATGTTTGTTGCATCAATACAAGAAGCATTTTAAGTTATTTTACATGTGAATAATTACATGATATTTACTGTGCGAACAATTACATGATATTTACTGCTTAAATTAAATGAAACTAAGATTTTTTTTAAATGTCAAAGCATAATTATCAAATTCTAGTTAAGGGATGGTTCTTTATAACATGTACATGGAGGGCTTTTAGATACAGCATTTCCTGAACTTCATTTGGTATTATTTAGGTGGCTAAACTGTGGGGTGTTTTTTAAAATGAGGAACTGACATCACAGAGTCTACAAATGTCAGAGCTGAGAAGGGGAGTTGGAAATTATGCAATTTAACAATCTGTTTTTCCTTTCCTTGCTTTATTTTCTTCAGAGTACATATCATGAATTCAAATGATTAATTTTAATGTTTTCAGGCCCTTTTCCAGCTCATGTGTTAGGTTATAACCTTAAGTACTGCACTCCAACCTGGAAGATAAAGCAAGACCCTGTATCAAAATAAATAAATAAATAAATAAAGATTATAACCGCCAGTAAAGCTGGACCCTTGCTGTCATATTCACTGTTACGTTTCCAACTCCTAAAATAATGCTGGAGGCATAGAAACTTTTTAAGAAATATATATTAGATGGATGACTAGGTGAGTGGACGGATAGATGGATGGATGGATGAACAGATGATGAACAAATAAATAAATAAATGACACATGCACATGTGGAAAGGGGTTTGCAGGACTTAGAAAGTCTTCTGAGGCCCTGTCCAGCAGTGTTATACCACAGAACACTACCCAATCCTTATGTGAAATCGTTCAAGTTCTTCGAATTGAATCTCAAATTTCTCTATTTTATTCCTTTTTTTGAATTTCTGCTGCCACTACCATATTTCAGGGTACTTGCAATGTGTTTCCATTTCTTAGACATTTTAATAAGATGTCAGTGCAGGATGGTATCAGTCAAGCATCTGAGGAGTAAGTGGTCAGGAACAAGATATAGTAGGTACCTTCTGCAGATGTCCCCAACCATAAAAAAAGTACAGGAGCACTCATCTATCCGTTTATTCAACAAATACTGAGTGAATACCTACTATGGGCCAAGCAAAACTCCTAGGTACTTGGTTACATTAGTAAACAAACAAACACAACAATTCATTTCTTGGTGGAGCTTAAATTCTGTTGAGTGGAGGTCTGAGAAGCATTTTAAGGGGAAATAGGTAAAAATAATAAGTACTACGAGTAAATTAGATAGTTCAGCTAGACAGTGATAGATGAAAAAATAGAAAAAAATAGAGCAATGCAAGGGGATTAAGGGTTCTGGGAAATACCATAACTGAGTCAATTGCATAATAGGGGCTCATTAAATATTAGTTTCTTTATCTAGGAACTAATTTGAATACCATATTTACCAAAATAAATAAAGCACAGGTTTGGCTTCTACTCCTATGAATGTCACCTATACCTTCAACAGTGCTAAAGTATCCTTACCTTTATATATACTTGGCTTTTTCTGTTTCTGCTCATCCAATTGCCTGGCCTTTCCCTATTTAGAGATTAATTAGATCAAGAAAGTATGTTTTTGAAAAACTGCCTTTGATTTCAGGTTGGATAAGAACAGCTTGAGACACCGGACCATCTGGACTGAGATTCAGGAGTCCAGGGGACCCTGGTCCAACTCTATACCCAGCTCTCGTATGACCTTGGTCAAGTCACTTTGCTTCTTGGGTACCTGGTCGCCATATTTGTATTGTAAGGGAGTTAGATAAAATATTTTGTACACTTTACGAGCTGCAGCTCAGGTGCTCCAAGATTCTACAAATTGTATGTGGAGGAGAATGCAGGGAGGAGAGATCTGTCCTGAACTCTTGCAGTGACATACCAATTCTTTAAATAATTACAGCTTTAAGCAGAGAAGTGTTCTTGACATTTTTATAAGCATTCTCACTTTATTATTTTGAAACTTCAGCAAGATTTCTAAGTGGTAATGCAAATAGTCTTTGATTAATACTGGGGAACATTCTTTGAGCCTCTCGCTAACCATCTATAACTATAATTGTCTCTTCAAAGAAAATTTGCTTCTTAATTACAAGATCATGCACTAAAAAATAAAATGGAATGTAGCAAGTGGACTAAGAGGTGTGTGTGTGTGCGCACGCGTGTGTGTGTGCATGTGCACGCACTGTGGGGTGTATATGTGAGTGTTCATGTGCATGTCACATTTGTCTAATTTTAGGAAAATTAGTCAGAAGCCATTTAAAATTCTCACCAAGATTATATGACCAGAATTATACTTTAAAAGTTTAATGAAAATTCAGACTTAAACTGGCAAGATCCATTTCCAAAAGCTACCTTTGCGTTGAAGCAAACGGCTTTTAGAAGTCCAAACTTGCCTCTCCATAGTGATTGCTCAAGTGTTTCTTTCCCTAGGAAGGGAATGAGAAGGAGCATGGCAGTCCCTTGAGGAGGGTCACTTTCGGGTAAGGGATATCATTTGGTTTGGGTGTTTTAGCCATGAGCAAATTAGAGGAAGCCATTGCATCACGAGTCCCCCCAAGTGTTTATGGGAAAATGACTGTAGATAAATTCTGAACATTCTTTTGAAAAACAGCCCCTTCATAAAAGAAAAGGAGGTTGGGGACTTAAAACGAGCCACTATCTGTTCCTGGCCTCAATTTCCTCAACTGTAGTGGTAGGGTAGGTGATGCTGTGAGAAACCCGCAGGGCTTAATCTGAATACTAATAAAATATGGGAGCCACTTCCCACACCAGGAAAATTAAAGTAGACCGTGGAGATGAAAGTAGGTATCCTGAGGTCAGTAGGATTCATGGCCCAGGGTGAGAAGACCGATGTCCCCCACCAGGAGGAAAGAATTGACATGCTGAAGACTTAGATACCTGGATAGGTTCATAGTGAGTGGGGAAGACATTTGCTGCAGCTGTAGAGAAAAGCTCCAACTTCCTCCTGGACAGGTACCACAGGAGAGGAAGTGCTAATGCTAGAACCTTCCATCGAAGGACTGAACTCACTCTTTGGCCCAAGAGACCCACCTACTCTCATTTACTGAGCCTCAACCTCCAGAATCCCAATAACAGAAAAAAGCCCAACTGCAGAAAACTTCTAGATCCCCAACTCACCATTTTCCAAAATCAGGAAGAGACAGACATTGAGACTGGGTGTGAGTTTGGTGGTTGTTGCCTAACTCCCTTCACCATTCCTTGAGATTTGGGAAATAAGGATTGCATCAGAGCTTCTAGAGTGAGGACGGTGGGAAGTTAACAGGGATTTCCCTTCTGGGGTCCCCTTCCATTCATTCCTGTTCTGCTAAGGCCTTGCTTAAATAGATCTCACAGGACTGGCTCAGCCTCTGCTGTTCCTCCCTCTTGGTTCTGTCTCCTTAGTAACAGCAAAGAGGGAAGGCTCTTTTGGTGTCCAGGGCTCCAGGATGGCCAAGGAGCAGAGTCAGGCTGGGGAATAATACATAGTTCCCCTATGGTGGATGGCAGGATTAGATGACCACACCCTTCACTGCAGGTCAAGCTTCTCCATCTCTGCAGGTGGCCTCAGAGCCACCTCAATGGGGAGCTATGCATGTTCCCTATGTTCACACCAGAAAAGCCTAGCAGTGAATGCCCCAGAACAAGAGGAGGTGGGCTCTTCTAGAGCTACAGTCTTCCGTTTCTGGTCTTTCCTTCAGGTTTGGGGTGTTGCAACCAGTCTCAAGGCAGGAATATTCATAAAAATACTATCAGTTTTTCTGAGTGGTCCTGGAAAAGGAACCACACTAACTTGACCACAGAAACCTGATGAAGACAGTTTCTGGTTTTGGCCTGTGTCAAAGTGGTTTTCCAAATTTCACCTGAAATTTTAGGTTGCATTATTTTCCCAACTTCAAATTTCCTCTTAAAAGATAACTTTCCTGGCTGGGCACGGTGGCTCACACCTGTAATCCCAGCACCCTGGGAGGCCAAAGTAGGTGGATCACCTGAGCTCAGGAGTTTGAGACCAGCCTGGCCAACATGGTGAAACCCCGTCTCCACTAAGAATACAAAAATTACCTGGGCGTGGTGGCACACGCCTGTAGTCCCAGCTACTCAGGAAACCAAAGCAGAAGGGTCTCTTTAACCCGGGAAGTGAAGGTTGCAGTGAGCCAAGATCATACCATTGCACTCCTGCCTGGGCGACAGAGCAAGACTCAAGCTCAAAAAAAAAAAAAAAAAGATAACTTTCCTATGCTTCAGATGACAGACACCCTCCCTATAAGTGGTTGTAAAGCCTATAGCAACCAGAGATTTGGAATACCTGTTTTGATTAAATTGAGAATGGGATAAGCCAGCCCAATGAATCATGCTTAAAATGTATTTTATATTAGATCTGCAAAAGTAATTGCATTGTAAATGTCTGTTGAAAAATCTTGTAGCTAGTAATAGGTTTATGTAAGAAATGGTAATTAAATGAATTGATTTTGTTGCTTCCCAAGTCTTCCCACAGCCTACAAGGCCTTACTTGAGGTGGCTCAATGATTCCACCTACTAGTGGTCTTCCCTCCCTTGTTCTGCCCAGCCACAGGCTTCTTGCTTTTCCTTCACCACCAGGCAGCATAATCTGGTTTCAGAGCCTTGTTGCTTCACAACCTGTGAAAGTTCCTCCATATTGCTTTATTTAAAAAAAAAATTTAGTTGATATGTCATAGTTGTCCATATTTCTCCATAATGATTTATCTTTGAGGGTTTTTCCAACCTGGTCCTGCATGGCCATTCACGTCTCCATGATCACATGCGTAAAGCCCCCACTCATAGCCTTCCTGGGAGCAAGACACATATACAGATTTCTCCATTGGATCTCTCCTTGGGTTTAATTATCTGTCAAACAACAGAAACTTAAGGGACCTTGGAAGAGACTACCCTTAGTCCAACACTTAAAATATTATTTCAACGTTCATTCCTGTTTTCGTTATTTCATTTTGTTATTCTCAAAAGAAGGTTTCATCTTCTGCATGATTCATTTCTATCTGTATCTCACAATCATAAAATAAAATATTTCTTCAAAACTAAACTACAATTCTGCCTGTACAAGTTAGTTGAGATTACTTAGGGGATCAATTAATCACACCCTCTCCCATTTGAGTTCTGAATCCATTAGGAAGGGACCACTGATGTCAAACAGGAGTCTGAGTAACAGTATTATCAATGGAAAAATGGTATTAGGAAATGTGAGAGGGGAGACCTACATGAGCTTCTACTCTTTTTTCCTAAATTCTAGATCTTGGGACCCACACGTGATGTGAGTTGAGCCTGCCACCTCCCAGTTTCCTGGAGCACCTTAACTTGCCCTGCCGAGTGTATAGAATCCAAGGGGAAAGACTACTCATGAGAAGCATTGTTTATCCCATCCAAAAGAGGAATGTCCGCCAAAGAATGCTTTCAATATCTCAGCAATCAGAGGCAAAAGCTAGGAAGCAGAGCAATACTTTTAAGTGGGAAGAAGTTTCTAAGTCATGGCTGGCAGAGAAAGGAGGGGAAGCAAGGGATGTTGTTCTGGTTGTTCTGCTCACTTTTTCCTGCCTGAGAAAACCCCGGGCCTCTCATACATTCTCCTTTTACAGTATCACTGAGTATATGGCCTCCTTCTGTGCCAATTCTAATTTAAACTCTATTCAGTTCCCTTGTCTCTTCCTCACATTATCCCTTTTAGGACCATTAAACTATTTTTGTCAGCTCATCCCTAGGTCCTGTCTAAATTTCATATTTCCTGAGCCAAAGAATCCCAATAAATAACTCCTATGACCAAAATCACCTCTATGAGAATTAGATTTTCCAGCAATGGAAAAACCTCCCCACTATGTATCCTATACAACTCGTGACCCACTGCAATTCTGAGCTCTTCTTTCTTCTTCAGTAAATACTTTATTCCTCTCTCCTGAGTGACTACTCTGTGCTTTCCCTAATGGCCTCCACCTATCCATTTGGCCATCCCCAAGGGTCAAAAACATTCCCATCTGTAACCCAGCTTTCACAGGGGCTTGCTCTCACATCAGTTTACACCAGAAGACAATTGAATGAGTATATCTGCCATTTGCGTATTTAAAATGTTAATGAAATTGCTGAACGCTCCAACTGCCTCCAATTCCCTTGAGGAAGAAGAGACCCCCATTGTTTCGGCCAATTTCTCCCATTTGGAATGGCTGTATCTACCTAATACCTGTACCCCCACTGAATCTAGGAAGTAACTAGCTTGCTTTTGATTTTGCAGGCTCATAGGTGGAAGGGACTTGCTTTATCTCGGATGAGACTTTGGACTGTGGGCTTTTGAGTTAATGCTGAATTAAAACTTTGGGAGACTGTTGGGAAGGCATGATTGGTTTTGAAATGTGAGGACATGAGATTTGGAGGGGTCATGGGTAGAATGATATGGTTTGGCTGTGTCCCCACCCAAATCTCATCTTGTACTCCCAGAATTCCCATGGGTTGTGGGAGGGACCCGGTGGGAGGTAATTTCAATCATGGGGGTGGCTCCCCCCATACTGTTCTCGTGATAGTAAGTCTCATGAGATCTGATGGTTTTATCGGGGGGGTTCTACTTTTGCGTCCTCCTCATTTTCTCTTGCTGCTGCCATGTAAGAAGTGCCTTTCACCTCCCGCCAGGATTCTGCAACCTCCATAACCACATGGAACTGTAAGTTCAATTAACCTCTTTCTCTTCCCAGTCTCGGGTATGTCTTTATCAGCAGTATGAAAACGGACTAATACAGCATCACAAATAAAAAGCCTAGGAGATTGTCTTTTAGCTTGACTAGCATGAAGTTTTCCCTTTGGATAGCCACAGGCTCTTAGCAGCAGCAATGCTTAAAAGCCAAGTTCTATTATGTAGGACAAAAGGGTTTCTCTTAGCATTTAAAAATAAGCATTTTGAAAAAAGAAAAATTGATATGACATGAACAACTAAAAGGCCTGGAGCTGAGTGACAGGGCATCCCAATCCTTCCTCTGGTCTATTCCAACAGCAAAAAGGAAGAGCTTAATCAAGATTGGGTGAGGGTGTACCCCATGTTTCTGGGCAGCATGACCCTCCGATCCTGTCTGCCGGCTGTCTGGGTTCCCTGTATCTGCCCCAGGCTGCTGGAATGAAAAGACACCATTTGTCAGAGGTCTCTGCATAGTCAGTGAGATAATGTGGTTTAAAACTTGTTCTAATTCCTGGAGAAAGGAGTCTTTGGGCATCAACATTTCAGCATAGCCGCAGGCAGAGAGCCTAGCTCTGATCTGAGCAAAGGAGTGATGTGGGCGTGTGGGCGTATGTATGTATGTAATATGTGTTTATGCATGTGTGTGCTTGTGTATATGTACATGCATGCACACCTGTGTGTGTACACACACTCTCCTGCACAACGATTACACTTCCCTAAAGCCCTGCTTGCTGCCCCAAGGCAATGGTGAAGAGAAAGGCTGAGGATGGGAGCCGGGAACCATGGGGTACACCTGGCTAAAGGATCCTGGACTCTGCTGGTTTCCACAGCTCCCTCTGCCTGAGACACTCTGCCTTTCCCTCTTTACCCAGTGAATGTCTCATCCTGCCACGCTCTAGTCAACAGACCTTGACCAGGGAAAACATCCTTGTCCTCCAGGACTTAGTCAACGCCTCCCCTGTTACAAACTCCAAAAGCTGTTGTGGTTCTCTCTCCTGAGTAAAACTTCCTCCTTCATGGCATTTATTTGGAATGTGACTTGACATTTATTTGGGTGATTGATCACAGTCGACCTCACTCACTAGGCTGAAACCTTCATGACACTAGGGACAATGACTATTATTATTTACTAATGTGTCCAGACACATGGTGGATACCACAAAAATAGTTGTCAAATGAATGAATGAATAGGGAGTTAATTAATAAACCAATGAACCAATGATTTGCTGAGTCAATCAATGATCTGCTCTCAGAGCATTTTCTTCACTTACAAAATGGGACCCATAAAGTCTATTCTGTATCACAGAGAACAAACAACAGGCACACAGTCAGAATGCAGCTGCAGAATGTTAAAGGCATTCTCCATTCTCCTTAGGAAACTTGAGAATGGAGGCCCTAATTGCCGCTTTGTTCTCCGGAGATTCTGATTTAACTGATGTGGAGAAAGACCTAAGTGTTGGAACTTTCTGGCAAGTTCCACAGGTGATTCCAAGGTGTAGCCAGGGTTAAGATCCACTACGCTTGATACTCAGGGAGCCTCAAGTTGAGTCATTCCTGGTCTCTGCCTTTCAGTATCTCCTTGTCTAGTGGGCAGGGGAAGCCTGCAAATGGATCCTGGCATTACAATGTGCTAAGGGCTAGAATGAAAGACTGGACGAGCAGCTAGAAGGTTAGAGAAAGAGAAGAAAAGGATCTCTGCTTGGGTAGGCTGTTCAGGGATGACTCTACTGGGATCACGGCATGAGTTCCATTCTGACATCCAATTTGGAATTTACCAGGCAAAGCCAGGGAGGCCTTCCAGCCCAGACAGCAAACAGCAAGTCCAAAGATACAGAGGTGTGAAAGGGAAAACAGATTAGGGATTTTTCCAAAAAACAAACTGAAACTGTATAGGCTGCAAGAGGGTATGGAGAATAATACCAGATAAAGCAACTTCATTTGCATTCTTGCTTGTGAGGAGAAAGGCATTCCTAAAACTCTGTGGTGGAAAAGGGGAACAAACTAATAGCTAACCACACACACACACACAAATGTGGAAAGTTCCAAAAGAAATCAGCCACCAGCAGCTCTGCAAACTCAAGCTGCGGTGAATGGTTTAGGCAAGTGTTTCTCTAAGTGTGGTCGCCTGAACAGCAGTACTAGCATTACCTGGGAACTGGTCAGAAATGCACATTCTCAGGCTCCACTCCAGAACTACTAAGTCAGAAACTCTCAGGATGCAGAGAAACCTGTGTTCTAACAGGCCCTCCAGGTGGTTCTGATGTACACTACAGTTTGAGAACTACTAATTTATGGGTAGTCACCAGAGGGCTGTAGCTTTAAAGAAAAATAGCATATAATTCAGAGGCTGATATAGGAAGGAACCCTTAGTACACATTATTTATTTTCTTTACTGGCAAATAAACACAGGTTTTGAGATAGTCATGAGGCCTTAAATCCTAAGGAACTTCCCCTTAAGGGAAACTGAGCTCTTCCAGCAAAAGACAGCGCCTCCTGTGGGGAACAGGTGCTTCTGCCTAACAGTAGAGCAGGAGGCCTTGCTCAGGGCACCAGAATAAGCATGGGGTCTTCCCCTGCTACAGCCTGCAAGCCTGCCTATGGTCTGGAAATCAGGGCAAGGCAAGATTCCCACGTACAAAATTAGATCTTGGAAACAGGTTAGTTATCTTGGACTGACTTAGCACAAAGGAATGTTATCGCTGTACAGATCTACACACAGATCTATATGAAACTGAACTGAAACCATGCAGTCTTTCAAAGAGACGGCCACCAGCCAGAGAGAATAGTAGAATTATCAGATGCCTGTGCTATTCCTTGCACAGAAAAATCAGGAAACTGGGTTTCTGCAGATTGTCTGAAGCCAATCCCTCCCCTACCATCTGCCATAGCCTACTATCTCCTCCATTCTGGGTACTCAGAGAGGTGTGTCACATCCATTATCTCATTTAGTCTTCACAGTGATTCATTAACTTTTGGGGGCACTTTTAAAGGTGTAGGCTTTTTGCAACCACCTGTCCAAAGGAAGTCACAAAGTCCTAGAGACAGCAGCCAATTGCAGTATTTTATTTTTCAGAGACAGACTCTAATTACTCTGTGAAACGATTGAATCAGCAAAGTACTATGATGTTGCATGACAACTGTGAAAGAAGCATATGATGTTGTGTAAATATTTCTTTCCTTCACCTAGGTCATTAGTTTTTAGCACCTCATCATTTTGCTGCCTTGCTTTCCACGTTGATCCTGCCACTTCTGTGTCATGGGATCTAGAGATGTCGAACCAGAATCACCCGAGCTGGCTCCAACACTCACCAATTGGGTAATCTTGGACCCCGGCCTTCAAAATAGGAAAATAACCCACCAAGATGACTGCGAAAACTAGGACAGTGAATGGCCCAAAGAGATCAATAAATGTGGTGCTTTTCTCTTCTTCAAGGTTGTTGTCAAGATTACCGAAGATCATATATGTGAAAGGCACATTGTCTCTTATGAGTGGGTTACACTGGTGTTGACTGCTATTATTCTTTTACTTTCCTTTCCTTCTAATTTTTACCTCCAAGCCTTTTTTTAAAACCATAGTTTAGGATTTTATAGGAATTGTGCAATTACTTTTATAGGAATTATGCTTTAAAAAGACACCTACAAAGTATCACACCCCCAGCGAGGTGTGCCCATTCATTATCTCATTTAGTCTTCACAGCGAATTCATTAACTCTCCCGTTTTTTACAGCAAAGCAAGTGCAACTCTTAATAGTTGCCGGTGATTTGAGGACTTTGCTGTTTACTAGTGTCAGGACAAACTTTTGAGCCCACCTTGGTCTAACACTCCACTTTGCCTACCTGGCAGAAGCCTCAGAGATCCTTGTAGCTCACATATCCTGTTGTATCCACAAGGGACTTGTCCCAGGTCACAGAGCAAGTCACAGGCGGCACTGGGGTTAGAACTTACATCTCCTGAAGCTCAAACCAGCACTTCAAGTTCTCTGCTGTTATGTGTTTCAGTCACTTTCCCGACCCAGGAGAGGCACGGTCTAAATCATCCTTTCCCAAACCATCACCCAGAAATCTCTATTTGACAAACTTCCGAGACTGCTTTCTTTGTGCAGCTTCTAATCCTCATGCGTGGTGAGGAAAATGGCAGGTAGGGGAAAAGCTTAGGAGCTTAGTTCCTGTTTATCTATGTGTCATTCTTTTAGTCCCTGAGGCTACAATATCCATTTAGAAAGATTAAATAAAATGGAGTTGGGGACAGAGAAAGGGGAGCTCAGGGGGAGGCCGAGCGAAAGAAGAAAGTGGAATTCCCTAAGCATTAAAGAGCCTAAGACATTACTCATTCTCAAATGGGTCTCACTTCTTAAAGACAAACTGGCTTCTCGGGAAATCGTAGGCAGGTGAAAGCAGCTTGGGTGATTCTTTTTCTGTCCGTGAACTTGGCTTTTCTTTCAGCATTCTCAGGTGCACTCGGGGCCCTGGGAAGAGATTGGGCTTTTTCAAAAGACATTTCCACCTCCTAATCTCTGTGCCTACAAACCAAATATTGATCTATTTAGTAAACCAGCCCGTGGGAGGAGAGATTATAAAGCCCTGTTTACTCAGCAGTTGGGCCCCCCTGACAGCTGTTCAATGAGGGATTATGATGTCACAGTGGTAATTACACTATAAACAGGGGATAGGGGGAGAATAAAGCATGAAAGGGAACCCTGGGCTTGTTACCAGGCAACACAAAATATGCAACCTGAAACCAGGCAAGCATGTAAATTTCCTTACAGGCCTCCCAGATGTCCTCACTTTATGGCCAAAGCTCAGTTTCAGTTTCAATTTGTTTATCTGCCCTTCTTCAATCATAAATGTGGAGCTGAGAATGTTCGAAGAGAGAAGAGAAAGCAAGGAAAAATCAGACGAGGAGAGCCCCTGCTTTCTCCCCCAGAGGCGTAAGTGGGTGCTGAGAAAGAGAAGGGGCTGGGTCTGCTCTGTGCGGAAATCTCTAGAGGTCAATGTCCCAGAAGGAAGGTCAACCCAGTAAAGAGGCTAAAGGCAGCTAAGAAAAAGAGCCCAGGAGAGAGGAGAAAGAGAAAAGGGGAGTGGAAAGTGACAAGATAAAACTGGCTACGTAGGAAAAGGAAGAAGAGTCCATTGCAGGATCAGACCCCAGGAACTAGAAGGGGCCCCTGGAGTCCCCACGGCCACAGCCCCACCTAGTGGGTGCCCTATGTTCTTTATGCTATTCTTTTGGTGATGGCATCCCTCATGGTGCCAGGCAGCTCTGCCTTTCTCTGGGTGGCTTTATCTGAAAAGTCCTAGGTTGAGCTGAAATCAGCCTCCCGCTTCTAGACGCCTACCCATCCCATTCCTTCAGATTCCACGCCTCAGGAAAAGTATCTTACAGCCCCACAGAGATTTGGAAACAATGGCCAGGATACCTTGTGTTTTTCTTCCCCTGGATTCTCATTCCAGCAGTAGCTCTCCCGGTGGGTTTTTCAGATGAAATTGCTTCTTGCCCAAATCGAACAATTTTCAGTGTGCCTATGTTCCTCTTACAATGTAGGCTTTGAAACCAGACACACCCTCCCAGGTGTGGTTTGACTTCACAGAATTAAACAGAATCAGCTACATCTCCCCTCTCTAGTCTCATCCACGAGGCCCTGCTCGTTAGAGAGCTACAGAGGTGGGCTGGAAATGGCTGAAGCAGGCGCATGAGAGTGGATTGTTAAATTTTCAGGAATTCTGTGAGCCGGTTGTGAATCCTTGGTAGCTTGAAATCCACCATGGGGAAAGTATTTACACCACAGATATTGGGCAAATTCAGGAAACCAAGGCTTTCCTTCACCATCCCCCAGAGAGTGGGTTTACCAGCACACCACCATCCCTGACCAACCACTTTCCACTTCTTTTGGGATTCAGTGCCTCACAGAAGATAGGAAGAAGCCTGAAGCCAGACAGCCTCACAAACAACAGGCCTTCCTACAAAAAGCTATTAAAGAAGGAACCACTGCCTCAGTTAGATCTAAAGAACATAGGACAGGAGTTTAATTCCTTTTGACTCTTCCAACTAGTGTGACCACCTTTGCTGACTGAGAACATTTCTTTTGGGAGAGGCTCATATTATGGCCACACAATTTTCCACAGGGCACTCCAAGAGGCAGATGTTGAATGGCCAGGTTGCCAAAATAAATAAGTAAATAAAGTCACTAAACTGAATTGCAGAGGTGGCTGCAGTTGCTTGCATGGACACAAACACAACAGCTCAATCAGTGGCTTTTCTGCAAACTTGGGAATTCTGTCAAATTTCTTCTTTTTTAAAATTCTAGGAATAACTGTCTAGAATGATGGTTTTACCAGAGCTAAGTTTCCATCCTGGTTCAGCCCCTCCCTTGGTGATTGATGGGATGTTCATTACTTTCCCTCGCTGGGCCTCAGTTTCCATATCAGTCAGTAGTATGGGTTGAGTCTTAGGATGTCTAACTGCAGATGAGTTTTGCAACTGACTCCAACATGGGCCGTAGCATTCATATTCTGACGAGTGCAGTAAGCAGAGCTGAGTTGGTTGGGCAGTGTTTTTGTACAAGTTAATCCTCTGCCTTCACTCCTCCTGTTGTCCTGGGGATGGTTTGTTTGTTGTGACCAGCCTCTCCTCAGATGCACTGTCAATGCTGATGAAATTGTCCTCAGTATTGCAGCTCCGGGCCAGGTTATCTCCCAGAGAATCTCCTCCAATCCCAAGCTGATTTTAAGTCACTCCCCTAAAAGAGGCACCCTCAGGTGCCCACCCTGAAGCTTCAGATGAAGTAGAGGTCTGGGGGCCTTGGCAAAGCCTCCACCCCTTTGCAAAGATTCTTTCTTTGGATCTTACTGGAACATTTCCCAGGAGCAAAAGCACACAGTCTTTTTCTTTTGCCAACCTTATGACAACTTAGAACGCATCCCAGTGCTGATACTGCATCCTCATCCCATGTTCCTTTCGAGAGCCCAGGTTTTGAAGTCTGAGAATACTACATCATTTGCCAACCCCAGTCTTTATCTCATCTCCCCTCTGCCACCCCCAACTCCAGCCATCCTGGTTTCTTGCTCAGCATCTACACTGCATGTTCCTACTTCCCAAATTGCTCTTTCCACACATGTCCATATGAACTGATTTCTTTGAGCGTTCAGATATTACCTGTCAGGCTTCCCCCTGACTACCCAGCATGAATAGCATCCCCTCCACTAATCCCTCCCTACTCCACTCCCAGTGTAATCTGTCTCCATAGATTATCACCATCTTGACCATGATGTACTTTACTACCTGCATTTACCCTTTCCCCAGAATGTCAGACACAGGCTTTGTTTTGTTCACTACTGAATCCCCAGTGACTAGAACAGTGTCTGGCACATAATAGGGACACAATGAATATTTGCCCAATGAATGAATGTACAATCGGCTCTCACTATTCTTGGATTCTACGTTTGTGAATTTGTTTACCCGCTAAAATTATTTGTAACCCTAAAATCCGTATGGCAATTTCGAAGTTATTCGTACATGTGCAGAGCAGTGAAAAATTTGAGTTGCCCAAAACACCTGTTCTCAGCTGAGGTTGAATAAGAAGACACTGTCTTCTGGTTTCAGCTTTCATGATGTAAACATGTGTCCTCTTCGCAGTCTGTTTGGTGCCATGCTTTTCCCATTTTTTTTTGGTGATGTCACTGTTTAAAATGACCGCTAAACATAGTACTGAAGTGCTATCTAGCATTCCTAAGTGCAAGAAGGTTGTGATGTGCCTTACAGAGAAAATACGTATGTTAGATAAATTTCATTCAGGCTTGAGCTTATAGTGCTATTGGCCATGAGTTCAACATCAATGAATGGACAATATATACTAAATAAGGTGTCTTTAAACAGAAGCACACAGAAAACAAGGTTATATTATTATATTGATTGGTTGATGAAAATATTGTGAACAGAGACTTCCAGGAACACAAACCTGTATTTCCCCTAAGGGCAACTGTTCAGTATTTACTAATTCAGTGTTCAAAGAGACTGAGACTTTATAGATCATAACTACTATAACAACAAAGAACTACTATAGCAACAAAGATCAACTGTACATCCAGTTGAATCTTGAGCACTAGCCCATTAACAGCGGTAGTGATCTGGCAAGTGACTTTAACTCAGCCTTGGGTTCCTAATCTGTAAATTGGTAACAATAGCACCTATCTGCATGGCTGTTCTGAAAAGTGAGATGATTAATATCATCAAATGCCTAGCACGGTGCCCAACCCATAGAAGGTATACCAACGATGTCTGCTCCTCTTATATTTATCTTGTTCACATACAGATTTGCAATCCACAGAGAAAATGCTTTTTGCTTTCTTGTATTATCAAAAACATTTCTCCTTGTAGTTCCCGTGACTTAAACAGCCCATCTGGTCCATTCTCCAACTGTTGGCCATTGAGCTTACATCAAATTTTGAATTACACAATTAGCAACTTTTAAAAAATGTAGTTCTCTCCTTCTTCCCAAGGAGTATATTTCTTTACAGTAAACTCCCAGGAATGAAATTACTAATTTGATGGGTGCCAACAATTGTATAGCCCTAAGAGTAGGTTTTGATAGTGGTGATAAGAGGAAGCTTCTTGGCAGACACTCAGCCAGGACTTAGAGGTTTGCCAAGTGATTCACCCATTCTCCAGCAGCATTCAACTTCTGGGAGAATTCAGATTTGTGAGAAATCCTATCGATAATCTCATCATATCAAGGAAAGAAACTGAGACTAGAGAAAAGAATTGAGTTGTTCAAGGTGCTCTGACCAGTCAATATCAGACAAAGACTGGACCCCAGGTCCGCTGACTCTCAGGTCATCATTCTTCCCACCCACCCTTTGGCCAGGATGGTAATTAGGATGTTCCTACTGGGCTTAGTAATGCTGCTTCCTCAAGCTTTTAGGACCCATGATTTCAAGGAAAGAAAATGTGATAGATATACTTCATTTTCTACTGATAAATTTAAATATGCTATTTTGTTCACTCCTTTCCCCTTTGAGATTCCAAGTTGACATAAAAACAAGCAGGATAAAGAAGAGGATTTGTGCTTGTCTTTCATACAGTATCAAAAGACCAAGGGAGAATCTGAATCTGACCAGCACAGCATTGTCCCCAAACCTGTCATTTAAACTCTTCCCATTCAACTGTTTTCTGTAGGAGGTACAAAGACAGCAACTTCTCTCACAAGACTTTGAAGCAAATACTGAGCAGTACTTTTCTGATATGAAGATAATGGATGCATTCATATAAATCATCATGACAGTAATTAATGGTTCCTAGAGAATGGAATGGCCTCAAAGAGTTACCCACTCTTTCAGTACAATTTTCAAACCACTCTAGAACTTAGCTGTCAACTTTGCATTGAAAAGTTCCTGATGATATCTGAATAGAACAGGCTAGGAGTAGACTAAGGTTTCATACAGAGCTTTGTTTATTTCATAAAGTATAGTTCTTGTACACTTTCAACCAAGAAAGAAAATTCCCCTTCGTGGACCTAGTCTCCATGTTGGGCCAAGGAATACAATAATCCTCACATTGGCATTAAGAGAAGAGTTTTACAGAAATATCTATCTCAGTTATAATCTTGCATTGATGATGAGATGGCCTAATCTGCCATTAGAAGAATTTTACTGATATGTTATCAGATTTTCCACGTTTTCTTTATAGAAGCTAACAGCCCTGTGTTTTTGCCAAAGATTTCCAGGAAGAAAGGAAGGAAGAAAGAAAAGCAGGAAGGCAGGAAGGAAGGAAGGACAGGGTGGTCCTAGCTACCCACTTCTAACCCTGAGCTTTTCTTCCTCAATGAACTGATTCACAATCTCACGTGGTGAAGGAAAGCAGAAATTGCTCCCAGATTTTCTCTGGGCCTGTTGGATGGCTGCCTCTTTGGCTGGGAAGGGATGTTAGCAGAAATCAGCACAGGCTGTCTCACTGCGGAGCAGATGCCAAGGTGAGACTTCATGGCCACCAAAGACTCTGATTTGGCTCTTGTCAAATACAAGGTGATTCTGCATGGAAATACTGAGGAGCCAGAGAGACATGATCTTCTTCCTTCTATGCTCTTCCTTTAAAAGCTAGATAAGCCTGGACACATGATGCTTGCTTGATGGGTTTCCTGAGACAAAAAAGATGATCGGATGATGGGAGCATCTCAGGGTAGTGCTTTGGTAGGAAAGCTACCATCTGACCCTCTGCTGCCTAATTTAACAAATTATGTATGCCCTCCTGAAAATGTACACATTCAGAAAAGCTGAAAAAGGAAAAGTACATGAAGAAGAGACTAGAGACCAAAAATGGGAGGAGAAATGCAGCTTCTATGGCACGTAAACTTCTCTTTCTCTTTATTCCCATGGGTACTATCAGATTCTCCCTAATGAAGCAAGCAGAAAATCCCTTTGGTAGCCTTAGGTGGAAGTGACGAACGCCTTATAAGACTAGGGTAACCGTACTGTCTCTGCTGAATTCTGTCCTAAAAGTTCAGAGGGCATGAGGATAAATTGGCTTTGGTAAACAATGGCGCAAACAAATAATGAGGCTAATAAACCATCATTCTATGTGATGCATGATGGAATATACTAGGGGCATTGTTAAATTTTTTATTAGACCACTCTTTGAAAGAACATGACTTGTAATTTTAATTTCAATTATTGTAACTCACGTCACTGGATTCTTGTTATACCAGTCCTACTACTAAAAAGTATTTACGACAATCAGCAATTCTTGTACTTGAAGACTCACAAATTACACTTAAAAGTATCAATAATGTCTACTAATCTTTTATTTTGAACAAGACATGAATGGAGATGAACATGGAAGTAAAATATCTTATGAACCTTCCAGTTTTGATCTAAAAGACAGATTTGTCACCACATGAAAGCACAGTGGGTAATTACCAGGTGGTTGAAATGACAATTAACTCCATCCTTAATAATTATAATTTGACAGACAATAAATCAAGATGGCAGCCATCTGTAAATAAACACCCACAGAGCCAGCTGAACAATATTGCACAATAGCTTAACCTCATAAACTAGCAAACTAGTTCTGACTAGTGAGTGAGTAAATCTCCTAAACACCAGAGAGAAGCAAGTTTTTGGGTCACCATGTTCCTACATTTGTCAGCTGGACACAATTGAGGGCCTAGTGTTGTTTTGTTTTGTTTTGTTTTCATTTGATTTTTTTTTCTAGGACAATTATTGTTATTTTCCACAAAACATTAGCCTATTTTAAAATATGGGATTTATGACTTTTTGGTTCAAGTGAAACTGTTCTCACAAACAGCTCTATCCTGGAGCCTTATGAATCTCCCAGCATACTGTGCCTCAGCCGCAGACCAACAGCCACCATTTACTGCCTCTCTCTCGAAAGCCTCTCCTCATTTAGCTTCCATTACATATCCTTTTTTTTTTTCTTTTCAGGATTCTTTCCTGGATTTTGAGAATGTGATGGTATTAGTATCAACAACAAGAACTTATGTTCTTTCTTAACTTCTGCTAACTGGTTTATATGCAGTTTATTGGTTAATCCTCTTAACAGCACTCTGAAGTGGAAATCTTATTTTCTAATTACCCTTAAGAACAGGGAAGCCAAGAATGGTCCAGTCACGTTCCCAGGGTCATACAGCTAGTAAATGGGGAAGCTAAGATTTTTTAACACAAGTCTATAACCCTGAGGCTGTGGCTCTCAACTCTGCTGCTTCATCTGCAGAGTCTTTATTATTTTTTTCAGGTTTTATGTTGGTTGTTTTTTTTTTAAATCTCACTAAAATATCCTTTTCTTGGTATGTCAGCTACTCTCATGCAGCTGTCATTTCATTGCTAAGGATTCCCAAATCTATCTTTAACTCAGGTCTGCCCTGCAAATACCAGATTCTTGTAGAAACACATTGCTGTAACTCCCACCTGGATTTATTCTTTCATTCAACAAATATTTATTAAGTATTATAACTTGTGGTCAGGCACTGTTAGGTACAAGGACTACAGTGGAAAACAATGCAGAAATCAGTGCCTTTGTGGAACATATATTATCAACGCAAGACAGTGGGAGAAATACAAACAATCGATAAAATTTAAAGGTAAAGTATAGAGTAAGATTGATGGTGATACGTACTAAAGGAGAAAAAACAGAAAGGAGGGATTGGGAGATCAGAGGCAGAAGGGAACCTACCTCTTAGGGAAGGTGGCCATAGGAGACCTCACTGGAGAGGTGATGTTACAGTGAAGACCTGAAGGAGGAGAAGGAGCTGCTTAGGTGGGCACCTGAGGAAAAGCCATTCCGGACTGGGGGACAGTTGCTGGAAGGCTCCTACGCAGAGCATGCTGGGTGTGTCTGAGGAATGCTAAGGAATCCAAGATGGCAGAGTGGTGCAGAGAAGTCTGGAGCAGGAGAATAGGAAGCCCCAGAGGTAATGAGGCAAGGCTGCAGTGTTGGGAGGGGTGCGTCATGCAGACCAGCGCTGTGAATACTTTGGGATTTTACTCTGAGTAAAATGGGCTGGCCTTGAGAGGCTTTGGACAGAGGAGTCAGGATCTGACTTCTCTTTAAAAGGATCATCCTTGCCACTGTGTTGAGAACAGGCTGAAGGAGGGCAAGGTAGAAACCAAGGGGCAGCTTAGGAGGCTATTTCAATAATCCTACAAAAGATGATGGTGGCTCTGATGAGTGTGGTAGCCATTCAAGTGGTGAAAAATGATCAGATACTGAATCTATTTTGATGAAAATGGCAGCAGAATTTTCTGAAGGATCAGATGTGGGGTACAAGGGAGAGGAATCGTGGTGGACACTTAAACCATTTGCTGAGAAGCAGAAGTGTGACAGAAGCAGGTCTGGGGGTGGGACTGGGGAAAAGATTGGAAGTTTAGTACTAAATATTCCCAGGTGGTTTTTGTATGCATGTATACAAAACAGACACTGATTGTTTCTCACTCAAAGTGTGTGTGCATGTGCGCGCATGCACACATGCACACACACACACGCACACGCTTTTTCCTGTATACCCTTCATCTCCATTAAGAAAACTATCCAACCAGGCATTCATGCTAGATTTAAGGATCCTATTCCCTCTTCCTCATTCCAGCATTTAAGCATTCCCTCTAGGTCATCCCTGTCAGCATTACACAGGTTCTCATTCCATGAGTACACCTTGTTTTCTGTGTCAGGGTATAAATCTTTCCCTCAATACAGGTGATACACTTGGTCACCTTCTACCTGACACTGCTTGACAAATATCAACTCATTCTTTAAGGCACAACTTAAATATTCCTTCTTCTCTGTAGCCTTCATGAGCCCAACAGCAAAATTAGCTACTCACTCCTGTCATTCAAGTGTTTCTTATTCAACAAGCCCATATGACTTTTCTACTTTGGGCATCCCTTGGTACTTGTAGTATAGCATGTATGTGGACATGATGAGAAACGAGGCCACAGGAGGAATGGGGAATGGGTTCATAAAGGACCTTGAACATCATGCTTTGAGGATTGTACTTATTCATCAAGTTGACAGAGAACAATGGCAGAGTTTCAAGAAAACAGAGGGTCTAGTTTAATGTGAGTCTTCAAGAATTCACTCCAGTAACCATATGAAGTGTGAGCTTGAGGGTAAAATAAGTCAGGCAAGACTTGATGAACTCCTGAAAAAGGCAGGTTTAATGGGGATGGAGAATATAGAACAGATCCGGCTTTTCTTAACTAGACTTTATTGGGCTTATGGATACTATTTATTGAGCCTTGCCATTTACCAGGCACTATTTTAATTATTACACCTGTGTTAACTTAGTTCTCTCAACCATCTCATGAGGGAAATAGTGTTCTTAGCTCCATTTTACATAGGAGTTAAACTAATATCTGGATAGGATTGAGTAAGCCACCCAAGTCACATAGCTATGAAGTAAAAGGGCCTAGATGTGAATATAGGAAGTTGCTCCAGAGCCCATGCTCTTCTTCCTCACTGTTCTACCTCCTAAAACATAGTGTATTCATATAAAACTATATTTAGCTGAGAAAGGACATTTTCCAACCCATATTAATCCAAATTTAATGTCTACTTTAATAACTTCTGCAAAATCTCCCTTTCAAAAATATACCATTTGTGAACAGTACATGCTATAACTTGTGTTTATATGGGTACTTAGCCACTATGTGATTTTTTCTTAGTGTTTTTTCCCCTTCAGTCAAATGAAGGGAAACATCTAGCATATGGAAGCATTTCCACTCTACAAGTTGTGCTGAAGGGGAATATTAGGCAATTTGCAAACACTGTCAAATAAAATATAAATATGCATTAGAAAAATGCTGTGTGGAGACAAGTATACCTTGTATCGATGATTCATATGGTCAATCATTTTTTAATTCAACAAACATTAATTAGTCACCTATGTTATGACAGGAGCAGTGGTCAGCAGTGGGAAGAGAGAGACTTATCCCTTGTCATTGAGGAAAACTCACAGGCTTGTGATTTATATTTTTAAATGATCATGGCTAGATGAAAATTTTTCAATTGACTCTCATTACTCATTAACCATCTTAAAGATAAAGAAAATCCTGTGTTTTGATTCATGTAGACCTATGGTCTTTAACCCAGTTCTGCCTCTTAGTACCTAGACATGTTGTCCCATCTATCTGAGGCTCAATTTCCTCAACTTAAAATAAGACACTATCTTACAGAATGGTGGTGAGAATCAGGAATATGCCTAGCATGTAAGTACTAGTTTGAATCAGAGTAGTTAAATAAATGACTAATGTGGCTTTTTATTTTTCAATCACCAGTACCATTTCCAAGGGTCCAGTCAAAAGTCATACCTGTTCCAAAACTAGCAAACAACAACAACAACAACAAATAAAAACCTCCCTGGTGGCTTCAGGTAGAAAGGAGATGGCCTATCAGGAACTGAACTGGTCAAGGTTTTGCAAAAGCAGACCTGGAATATGCTGACATACCTTGTCAACAGCTAATACACCCAAGGAGGAAAAGCAAGTTTTTTCAGCATCAGCTTATGAAGGGGGAATGAAACTTGCTAAAGAAATGGTGAAGATTTGTACAACAATGAAGAGAACAGCTACTTAAGAACCAGTGTCCCTGGAGAGAGAGAAAATTGTTCTCCTGAAAATGTCCCAATAGGTTTTCTTCTGTGGAGTGACACCAGCAAAATGGTTGGTTCCTTCCTGACAGGGGGGCCACAGCAAACAAGGTTCCAGGAATGAGACAGTCCCACTCATCATTGTAGTTGTGAGTTAACAGGGGATTCCCCACAGAAACCCCATAATAATAAAAAAAAAAATGGTCAGACTGGTTCTCTCACCTCAACATGGCAGGCAGCTTACCCTATAGGAGTACCAGATGGAAAGAGCTAACAGGGAAGGAAACCAACAAATATCACACACATTTCATGTGTCAAATATTTTGTCAGGCTCTTGTCCTTGGTTAACTTATCTAATATTCTCAATAACTCAATTAGATAGCTCGTTATTATTTCTAGTTAACTGGGTGAAGAAACTGAAACTCAGAGACGTAAGTTGGATTTCTCCTGAAGCTGTTCAACAGGTTTTCTCCAAAAAGATACCAGCATCTCATCACTAGTAGGTGGAATTTGAATCTAGATCTTCCTGACGTCAACACCTATGTTCATTCTGCCACTCTGTGTCTTGGAGTAAATCTGAAATCAGTTGGTTTAGGCCATCTGATTATTTTCCATTTGTCAGACCACTCCCTTTCCCCCAAGACAAGTCTCTTACCTTCTCTTCTAGCTGCCATGGATCCCCAGGAGACTGACCTCTATAATGAGTATCACAAATCTCCCTGCCCTCTGGTTTTTGGTTGGGCTTCGTCAGTGACAAGTGCCAGCAAGTGATTAGAAAGTGAAAGGAGAGAGAGATTGAGGTATTTATTCTTCTGTATCCTCGCAGCCTTGCACTGAGCTGTGGCTGCATTTCTACCACTCTAGGTCTATTAAGCCATGCTTGTTCTAAGGCTCCAGCATTCAAGTTCTATCTTTGGCTCTTCTACCTGGGACAATAAGACCTTCCTGCTATTGACAATTCCTGGATGTCTAAACCATTCCTTGTTGATTCTTTTAACGTTGCACATGTGTCTGTAGATCCTGTCTTTATGAAATTATATTCAGCTAAACCCTTTTGAGTATACCATTTTGTTCCCTGCTAAGACTCTAATGATACAGTATTGAGCTAAAAACTAGTGTATATCTAATTCCACCATAGTTTAGAGACTTAAATTGGTCTTAAGATATCTAGTAAATAGCATCGTCTTGCATCTTATGGAAACGAATCAGCTGAAATTGCAGTGAACACATTTTGTTTGGAGCTGATGAGCTTGCCGGAGGGCCCATAAACTCCCCACATGTTATTGGCAACCACTATGGTGAATGAAATTTCCCAGTCGCACTTGGAATGTGATGTTTTTCCATGAGGCTGTGCTACAAAGATGAAACCCAAAGAATATAAAAACACGCTTTATGGACCATGCCGAGAAGTTCTCTAGAGTGTATGCAAAATGGAGCTAAAAGCATTTGTAACTCTGTCATAGAAAGTAGGGCTTTGGTTGGGAGCAGTTTGACTGAAATCACTTGAGCCCTCCCGATGCTGGCTTTTGGGAATGATGAGTGAGTACTTTGTAAATGACCTGAGAAATGTTTCACCCTTAATTACCTTTTTGAAGCTTTCAGAGGGCTCCTACACAATAGCATTTTGTCCATGAAACACATAAATCAAAGGGCCAACCGTGAGTCCTGAAGTCATACCTCAGTAAGTCTGTTAGGTGAAGGCCAAGACTCTGTTTACACATGCAAAAACAAGGTTGAGATTTTAGCTCCTAATCCTAAAAAGTTTGCCTCCTCCATCCCCAAAACAGTGCACCAAACAATTGCCAGCTACCTATCCTGAAAAGTGTCTGTACAATAGTCTTATTATCTGCCTTAATCCACATACAAAGACCTACGTTATGTTATTTACAGGCACAACATGCAGGAGGTGCTTCTCTCTGGGAACATTTCAGGAGATGCCGTTGTTGTTGTTGGGGTTCTTTGGTCTTGTGGCTTTTGGCACTAAGGCAAACATGGTAACTGCAATTTTCACGCATTCGCCCCAGAAGAACGTTTTATAAGAGATTATGTTTGCTCTTCTAAAGCTATCTATGAATTATTCAGTATCTATCCTCTCTCCCACAACTCCATCCCAACAAAGTTTTCCTGCACAAACTTTTAGGGCTTTCCACTAACAATAGAACACCGAGTAGGTGATCTGATTTTTGCATGAATAAATATAAGTGCTTCATGAATATATTTTTATTTCTAGTCTGTAAGAATTTTTTGTGGGATGATAATTACATTTGTTTGAATTGCTCTGAATACTGGGGATGTTTTTGTTCATCCACCTCCTAGCTTACGTGGCTTCAGACAAGTTACACAGCATCTCTGGCTTTTCCCATCCATAGAACAGGGACACGAGCTTTTGCTTCATTGCACTGTTGTGCTGATTAAATATTATAATCTTTGTGAGCAGCCTAGCATGATGATGGGCATATTGAAGATGTTTACCAATGTCCAGTCCATGCCCCATGCCATTCCTTCTGAACTGTAAGCATGAACATATCATGTAAATGGATATAGAGAAGGATGGAAAGGGCCAGGGAAGATTCTCTCTTTGGAGGAAACCTAGATTTAATGGTTTGGTGGACAATCTGGTTTTACCCTACCCAAATCTTTGCTGATGTTTTAGATCTTGTACTCAGGCCGTCTTTTTCAGGCTTCCCTAGTTGGCAGGTAGTTTTATTACTAGAAATATTTCAGATGATGAACTTTATATTTTATCCATTTTTTTTTTCAATTTGTAGATCCTCTCCTAGCTCTCCAGCAGATGCCATTTGGTCTTGGATAGTTTAATAAGTTTCTAATACTATATGTGTTTCCAATACCATTTGACTTTTCCCATTATTCTTCTATTTTACCATCATTTATAAACACTTTCTGTGTGTCAGGCATAGTGCTATGTACTAAGGTTGTAGGAATGAATAACTTGTGGTTCCTCAGCTACAAAAGTTTACATTTCCATAAGGGAGACAGATCAACAAATAAATTCTACAGTGTAATCATGATAGAGGGATATGAGATGTTGTTGAAGCCAGTGCCAGGACAGGGTAAAGTAAGTTAGGTGACTAGGATGCAAAACTTAAGACCTGTACTCTCAGTGTCATGGGACTTGCAGAGTTGGTACTTGTACCACCCTGAGAATGAGGGTTTCCTTAAATTTTGTACCCAAGATGCCTCACTTACCTCACCTTTGTCCTGGCCCTGGTAGAAAAACAACAGAGAAAGACCCAGTTCTCCTTTGTGGAATCCAAAAATTTTCCCAGAGCGGATGACTTGGAATCCAAGCCTTTGAGAAAGGGCAAGAGTTAGCCAAGCAAAGAAAGAAGGGTGGGAAAGGTAGGGCTGTCAGCAAGTGCACAACCATATAGGAGAGAGCAAGCATAGCACGCAGATGCACTTGCAAGTAGACTGATATGGCTGCCTCAGTGCAAGGTGGCTTGGAGAAGTGGGCGGCAGGACAGGGATTGCCTAAGGATGAAAAAAAGGGCCAGTTCACAGAACCCAGGAGAGAAACATACTGTATATTTAGGAGGACCAGCTAGTTTATCATTGAACTTGGACACATTTGAGGGTGAAAGAAGGTATTACCCATAATTGCTAAAGCAGTAAGATCAAACAGGAATGTGTATGTATATAATACATCTGCAGTACACAGCAAGCTTATGTCTCCTGACATTGTCCTCAATGTAGTGCTTCTTCCACTTTCCCTAGGTGTTGGAGTTATTTTATTTTTCTTTAGTATAAGGGGAAGACCTCAGGGAAACAAAGAATGTCAGGAAAATTGCTTGTGATTAGGAACCCAGTAAGATCCCTTTATAAATGTGAGGTTTCAAACCATGTTTGGGCCAGTATCACTACTTGTGTGGAAGGACCATGTGACTAACTTAGCAAAGATCTTTCCACTTTTGAACACTTCTACGCTTTTGAACATCTGTATGAGTTTTGATTTACAAATGCTAAAAGGATTGCGGACTTTCTGTCCACAGTAGTGAATGAGCCAGGCATTTAAAAAGTTTACTTCAGCAAGCATGATACCAGTGTCAACTGAAGAATGACAAGGTTCATCAATTCATAAAGAAGATTTTTATTTCTCATAAGGAGCAGCAGCCTGCAGGATAGCCCTTCTGGTAGGCTGGGAAGCATAGCCTCTGGTCAGAAGCTGAGAACAGACACTTGGAGATAAGGACAAAGGGAACAGGAATTTATGCTGAGCAGAGTGGTTGAATATGCATATTTAATAAGCCATAAGAGGAGTCATGAATATTTATGAAAGGAGAAACACACGCATGTGCAATTAAGCTTCATGCCCCATTCATAGGTCCCATGTATAAAAAACAGCAGCATTAGCATTATTCGAGGGTGTAGTTTTCTGCCTTCTGATGTCAAAAGGTGAGGCAGAGGATAGGAAAACCCTTACTATGCATTATCTGTAGGACAACTCCATGGTCAGTGGTCTCTTATCAGGCCAAAAGGCAAGGCACTCTCAGATAGTTGGTTACTACCAGTGGTAAAATCTTCCCACCACTTTGGGAGGCCGAGATGGGTGGATCACGAAGTCAGGAGTTCCAGCCCGGCCAACATAGTGAAACTCCATCTCTACTAAAAATACAAAATTTAGCCGGGCATGGTGGCACGCACCTGTAATGCCAGCTACTTGGGAGGCTGAGGCAGGAGAATTGCTTGAACCCAGGAGGCGGAGGTTGCAGTGAGCAGAGATCACATCACTGCACTCCAGCGAGACTCGGTCTAAAACAGACAAACATAAAAAGCTGGTTTCTGTTTAACCTTAGAGAAGAAAGGTTACTGGTGACAGGAGGTCTAAGGTGTTTCCGACCTCTTACTTCATCATGGCCAAGAACTCAGTTTCAGGGTTACCTTTGGGTCCCCTTGGCCAAGAGAGGGTCCATTCAGTTGATTGGAGGGCTTAGAATTTTACTTTTATTTCTCACCAGCAGGCCAACTCATATCCATGTTACCCTCCAAGGGGCTCCAGAGATTTCTGGCCAACTTTTGCTGATAGAATGCAATGAGATTCTGGACTTGACTGAGGTTTTGATGCACACACTAAAAGAAAATTGTTATGAAAGAGAATACTCATTTATTTAATGATATTTCATCCAAATTAGGTCTTTTTGTACACGTCCCTTATGCTTACAACATCGTAGTATGGATATAATTTTATCTTTCACTTTTTATTACTAAATGCAGAAAAGTAGAGGGACTAGTGTAATGAACCCCCTATGTATATCACCTGGCTTGAAATAACAGTTAATAACCGTTCGATATTTTAGTTCATTGGTATAATCACATGCATATATGCACACACACACACACCTTTCAAAGTAAAACAGAGGTATCAGGATATTTGTCCCTTAAATACCTTGTCATAGATTACTAAATGGTAAGATTTGTTTCCTTCAGATAATAATATCTAATAAAATTAACAACAAAATCAACAGCAACTTCCTAATACCATCTACTATAATTTTCATAGCCGCATCTTCACATTTGCATCCCAGTTTTATCTTCAAACTTACACCAATCAGGACCACATATGGCATATCTGTTATGTCTCTTGTCTCTTAACTCTTTTTTAATCTAGAGCAGCCCCAACTTCCTAGGCCAATTGAAGAGGTCAAGCCAGTTATCATGTGGAGTGTCCATTTTCAAATCCTGTTCCCTCATGGTGTCGTTTTCTTATGATGCCTATTCCTTTTGCTTCCAGCAAGCTGGAAGTTGGATCTAAAGGTTAGGTTATATGCTACTTAAAAGTTTTTGGCAAGAATATATCATAGGTGAGGTGAGTCTTTTTTCTTCATCATCTGATTGCCCATAAAGATATTAGTGATACTAACATCTATCAAATTGGGCCCATTTAGAGAGGAGAACCCTGAAGTTAGGGAGGTTATTTGTGTGCCTGAAGTCATACAGTTAGTAAGAGACTGAAGCAGAATTCAAGTGTTAAGAGACTGAAGCAAGTCCCCAGCTGTAAGGGTCCACATAGGTCATAGTCAAGTCAGGGAGTGAGGGCTGATGGACATATTCTCAAACTATCCTAGATGGACAAAGTAGAATTTAATGATGAAGCAAGAAAGTAAAACCACAAGGCACAACCATGGACAAAGTATTGCCTCCAATAAAGAAATGAGGCTGTGGTGTTGTGACCAGCTCAACATTTGACTCAAGAAAAGTTTAGTGGAAAACTTTTAAAAAGCCTATATTACAGTCAATTCAGTGTCAGAAATAAAGTAAACTTTTCGATGTTTTCTTACAGATTTGCACTACAATGTTTGAGGGGCTTGTATAAGGCATCATCCTCACTCACCTGTCACATAACAGGCAGTTGATAGCTATTTGTCAAATGAATGAAGCTATTTGTGTTAAGTATTGATACCATATTCTACTTCAATCCAGCAGCCAATCAATCCTAAGGGCCATTGATCCTACTTCCTCAACATCTCTTGACTCCATCTTCTGCACTGTTTCTCTCACTGCTTTAGAGCAAGCCACCCTGTCTCCCAAAAAACACTGCGACAGCATCCTAATCTATCCACTTGGGCCCCTTTCCAATCCATTCTCCACTTTCCAATCCATTTAAATCCACTGCAAATTGGATTTAAAATTAGGCCTGAATCCTTTCAGTGGTTTCTAATCACACTTAGGAGAAAATGCAAGAGTTTTACTTTGTCTCATGAGGTTCTGCATAATCCGCATTCCATCTGCTTCTCCAGGCTCATGTTCTTCCTCTGTATCTTTTTTGTTATTTTGCTCCATGTCCTATGGTTTTCTCTGATTCCTTGAACATGTCCTTTTTTTTCCTGCTTCTTAGGCTTTGCATATGCTGTTCTCTTTCCTGGTATGTTTTTGCTCATGCTCTGCTTTGTAGCACAGATATCTGTAGTATTTCACCTCCAATAGCAGTTTTTGTTTTGTTTTGTTTCGTTTCGTTTTTTGAGATGGAGTCTTGCCTTGTCACCCAGGCTGGAATGCAATGGTGTGATCTCGACTTACTGTAACCTCTGCCTCCCAGGTTCAAGCGATTCTCCTGCCTCAGCCTCCTGAGTAGCTGGGATTACAGGCATGTACCACTCCACCCAGGTAATTTTTTGTATCTTTAGTAGAGAAAGGGTTTCACCATGTTGGCCAGACTGGTCTCGAATTCCTGACCTCGTAATCTGCCCGCCTCAGCTTCCCAAAGTGCTGGGATTATAGCAGTTCTTTAGGGGTACTTTCCCTGACTCTAAGATTGGGTTAGAGCTGCCTAGTGAAGACCCTCATTCAATGTCTTGCTTTTACTTTGTAGGTCTAATCCAGTGTGTGAGTAAAAATAATTCCTTGTATATATGTATGTCTCTTTAACTAAACTGCAAGTTCCAAGCTGTAAGGGTCCACATAGGTCATAGTCATGTCTGTAATCCCTAGCACTCTTTATAGGCCTAGAACAAAGTACATGCTTAATAAAAATCTATTAAAAGTATAAATGAATGAATGTGTGAATTTATCATTTCGTATATCTAATTAATACATCATTTCTAAGACTGGCTAGTACTTGTGATCTTCGGTCTTCCATACAGTTTCAGCTTTGCAAGCCCTCTTTTGTCAATCAGGTATGTTCCATACCAGGGTGTTAGATGCCCTCAGATGGGTTCTAACCATTGGTATGGAGCAGATTATTTTTTCATTCATGTCAATTGTAATTGGTAAGTGTAAGTATAAGAGCCAGGGAAGCTCAAAAGATGTATCTCTCCAGATTGAGGGCATGAAAGTGGGGAAGAAAGGATGTCAGAGGGGACTCCCTAAATGAGAGGATTCCTGACATGGGTTGTAGAGTTGTTTATGAGCTGACCATGGAAGTAAGGATACATATGATGGGCATTCAGGGCAGATGGAACAGCATGTGCAAAGGCATGAGACGAAGACAGAATATGGCATTTTCAGGGCATTGCAAGTAGTTTGGTATGGCCAAAGAACTAACAATGGAACGAGAAGCTAGAGGGCTGAGGTCTGGATCACAAAACATCTTCTACCCATGTGAAGGTGTTTCAACTTCATGTGAAGGGCAATGGGAAACCAATGAAGGAGGAATGGCAAGGAATAACATGACCAGATATACATTTTAGCAATTGCACAAACAATGGTTCAGATAAAAAGAAAGACACACACTCCAAATTCAATTTGGTAAGTATACTGAAATTGATTTAATACTTGACTTTGTCAGGACGTGTTTTTATGCTTCTTTATCCACTTGCCAAATCAAACATGCCTATAGCACTGTGTGGAAGTAGCATAATCTGCTCTTTAACCCTTTTCTTCTCTAGTGCAGGGAAGTTTGAGTTAATACACTGCTTGATTACTTACACATGGTGAAGGGCCCTTCTCGAGCTGCCCCAGATAGTTGGGTTCTGCTGCTGGTTTTACAGGCTTTATTTATTTAGCCAGAGCTAGAAACATGGAAAACAACAGTCTCTGAGCACGTGGATGGGTTTCCCTGCAGGAGTCTGAGCTGGCAGTTATTTTAATTAGCAACACATTTTATAAGGGCAGAATCAGAAATGGAAACATGTCAAGGCCTCTTTAGTTATTGAGTTTGGCAGGTTCCTATGAGTGTGCCCGGGCATGGTAATCAGCTCTCAATTACTCTCCATCTCTCCCAAGGAAACCACGTGCACAGAAAAGTTCTCTATGCATAGAGCCCCCTTGAAAGTTGGAGAACTTACCAATACGACACACAAAAAGTGGAGGATTCAGGAGTCCTTCTGGAGTCAGTTCTGGGAAACACAGTTTTCTCAAGATAGACCTAAAGTCATTCTTCTTTGATCTGGCCCCAGACCAGTTTCTCAGTTCTCATAACCTTTCTAGAACCAGTCCTTCTAGATATGCAACCCAGTTTACTAAATTCATCTGTCTAACATCCACTATGCAACAAAAAATTGATTTCCCCTTTTTATTGCCATGATGGTTTTGAGCATCCTAAATATATGTGTGTGCATAATGTAAACACACACACACATATATAATATATAATTATTGACTTCAGATATATCTAACATAAACCAAAATACAGTAGTCCCCTCTCACATGCGGTTTTGCTTTGAATGGTTTCAGTTACCCACAGTCCACCAAAAATAGGTGAGTACAGTACAGTAAGATATTTTCAGAGACAGAGAAACCAGATTTACATAACTTTTATTATAGCATATTGTTATGATTACTTTATTTTCTTATTATTGTTATTAATCTCTTATTGTGCCTGATTTATAAATTAAACTATCATAGGTACCCAGATATAGAAAAAACAACACAGCATAGGGTTCAGTACTATCCACAGGTTCAGGCATCCACTGAGGCTCTTGGAACATATCCCACAAATAAATGGGGGACTACTGTACACTCGTACATTTCAAAATGAGTGGTAACTATATACTGTTCTAACAAGAAGGTCTCTTAAATGAATGCATTAAGCTGATAGGCTACTATCTTCTATTCACTTATCCATTTCTGTAATCACTGTGCCAGCTATAAGCTAAATGCAGGGGATGTGAAAGAAAACAGGTCTCTGACTATGAGAAAATCTCAATTTAATGGGGAAAGTGACCCGGGGACTAAAACACAAATTTAGGACAAAGTAGCAAGGGTAGTGACAGACATGCACACAAGGCTCTCTGGTTTGCAAGTGGCAGAAACCAACCTTGAAGCAACTTCACAGAGAGGGAGAATTTGCTGGATGGATAAATCTATTGTATTAAGTTCAAAGTCTCGTTTTGGAAGCAACCAGGCCCCCAAACCATAAACACAGCTACTTTCTCAGGATGGGGAAGAAGAGAGAGGAAAACAAATTCTTATATCCTAAAAAAAGAAAATGCCCTGCAATTTCATATATATATTTAGTGAACACGACTTTTGCAGCATCTTCAGTTTTCAGGTCAAGGATGTCAGGATTGGGACCCATTGGGTGAGGATGCCTGAGCAACAAGTGACAGAAGCCTATAAAAAGAATTCTAATTTCTAGTATCAAAGAAGCCCTTATTCTGCCCCAGAAACACCTCCTAAAAACTATAAACTAATGAGCTTTTCAGGAGCACTGCTTTGTCAGACCATCAACCTGAACACCTAAATTATTGTTAAAACAAAAAAACAAAAACAAAACAAAACAAAAACTCTTCCATCCTGGTTCAGCCACACATAAATAATATCTGTTCCAGTGCTTCAGGAACCAAAACCAAAGGATTACAAGCTCTTGTTACTCGGAATTTTGGATCATACTTGGGTTAAAATAGAATAGAACAGCCTCCATTTTGGGGGACCTAAACTCAAATTTAATATCTGTTTTCTTGATATTATGATATTTAAAAACACGTTTTAAAATATGAGGTTGCTTTCACTTTGAGAAGCTGGTATTCACAGCCAGAATTGCTAGCAGAAAATCCAAGTCTTCCCAGGAAGTGGCTGCAATAAAAAGTAGAGATGATACTGGCTGCAAACTTAATAGTCATGTTAGGTGGAGCCTACCTTCTTTCACTTTCAAGCATGCATTCAACCAACATGTGGCTCCGACTGAGGCCTTCCTGCCTGTGAGGCTCTGTGTAGAAGCCAAGGACGGGCAAATCACAGTCACTAAACATAAGTTAAGCCCAGAAGGAGGGACAGGCAAGAAACCAGATGGCAAAAGAGCACAGCAGAGTATACTAAATAGGCACAGAGTACTAAAGAAGCAATAGATAGCTGACCTTCACCTCGAGCCAGCATTGGCTTCATGGGCATGCAGTCTGTGCTCAGAAAGGCCCCAGTTGTCACCATCTTGAACTTTTTAATAATTTTATCTTTGAATTTGAGTTTCATAAGTGAAGTCTGATAGGACAATAGAGCATGTTCCTGGAGCTGGGAGCGTCCAGCTCCTGTGCACTCTCACTTCCCACCACGTCCCTATCTGCCTGAATGCATCTTGGCCTCCTGCTCCCTGACTCTGGCTCAAGGCTCCTCTCTATATCCCACAACCACTGGGCACTTCATCCAGGGCAGCAAGATCTGCCTTCTGTTCTTGCCTGACCTTCTGCCCTTGCCTTCCAGCCCAGCAAGGGCCTGCAGGTATGGAGAGGGGAGGTACCTGGCATGTGCCCTGCAGTGTCTCTGAATGGGTCAAGGCAGTGACTGTCCTTGCCATGAACTAGTAGCATTTCAACACCTCTGGCAGGTGACTTGGTGGAGAACTGTCACCTACTCCTATGGGGGTAGGGAGAATGTCACTTTACAGAGGTTGCAGGCCTTTAGAGGACACCCATTCACACTTGGGATAGCAATCCTGTGGGAAAGGGAGATTGACTTCCCCTGTTGGGGCCTTGCGTTTTCACTTTCCATGAGCTCTGCAAATTATGTGACCATCCCTACTAGGAATCCAGATCAGAATGACCTCAAAGCCTCTGTTTCCTGCAATGTCCCACAAAGATGGGGATCATGCAGGGCAGGGTATGAGTTTGAGGTCAGAGTGCTTCAGCCAGCCTCACATTAAATGTCTAGGCAGGATCCTGGCAGCTCAGCTGCAGCAATGCTGGGCCCCCACACCAGCTGCCAGGGAGAACATCCACCACTCTCCCTGCCCAAATGGCAGCTTTGATTGTGTCCACATTGTCTCCTTCCTTCTCTCTTCCCATGAGATGCCACTCTGTTTTAGTGTGCAGAAGCAATTCTCCACCTACACTATGTTTTAGAGAAATCACACTGGTGGTGACAGGTGGGTGGGATTGAACAAGGACAGACAGGAGAGGTTTTGGAAAAGCTTGTGTGCACAATGGGAAAGAACTGAACCAGGAAGGAGGCAAAAAAAGAAATAAAGGGGAAGGTTACCAACTGTCCTGGCTTGCACAGAACTTTGGGGTGTGAAACCCAGGATATGAAACTTCTGGCACTAAAACCAGGACAGTCTGGGGCAAACTAAGATGGTTGATCACCCTAGAAGGTCAAGTCATCGAGGTAAGCAGCAACTAACGGTGCCAGCGTTTTACAGACTCCAAAGCTCTTTCTCTTTCATTATCAGATCTCATCCTGGCAATAATCATGTGAGAAAGACAGAGCAGGTTACTGTTCCATTTTACTTATTGAAGAAACCTGGGGCTCAGGGAATACAAGTGACTTACCAGAAATCTAATAGCTAATATGTACTGGAATAAGACCGAAATCCAGATCTGCTAACAAATACAAATAATAGGGCCTGAGAAGTGATTGAATGTGTTGAGGAACAAAGAGAAGATATAGGCTTTTTCGTTGACTGAGAGAACATTTCCATGAAAAGAAATAAGAAAATTAGGAGAAAAGAATCTTTGGGACAGGAAAGATGGGTTTGGTTTGGAGAGTATCGTGCTCTGAATTCACTGAGCAACACGAAATTTCTCAGGAGGTTGATGTTTTGAAAGCTATCAGCCAAAATTATGTTTACTTAACAGATCAATCTGTCTTAGATACTGCAGAACTCTGACACACACCTTGGCAATGACTTTCTGCTTCTACTCAGAAAATATTCTGGGTCACCTTCCTGAGAAGATAAGCAAAGAACTGACGTAAATTACTGTGACTGTACAGTGGGCAGGAATAAGCAAGATGGGGCCAATTCTCTGTAAAGGACCTGAGTGTGGGAACTACAAAATAGCGTAAACTCAGAGGAGGGGAGCAAGTTGGGATGCCGTCTTTATAATTTTTTTTCATTGACCTTTGAATTTATTTATATTTTATTTTGTTGAGACAGGGTCTTGCTCTGTTGCCTAGGCTGGAGCGCAGTGGTGTGATCTAGGCTCACTGCAGACTTGACCTCCCACCTCGGCCTCTGAGTATCTGGGACTGCAGGCACACGCCACCATGCCTGCCTACTTTTTGTATTTTGTAGAGACAAGGTTTCATTACGTTGCCCAGGTTGGTCTCAGACTCCTGGGCTCAAGCAATCTGCCCACTTCAGCCTCCCAAAGTGTACATGTGTTTCTTTAGCAATCAATATCCAAAAACTGTGCTACACTTGGGGAATGCAAAGTCACAGTGCTGCCATTGAGAAGCTCATAACCCATCTCTGGGGTGCATAGGCTGAGACTCATGTTATAATAACAGGTCTGTACAATGTTTTGAAGGAAATTGCCAACAGAAGTAATGCAAGTGGGGGCTTGAAGAATGCATTAAAAAATTTCCAGGTAGAAAGGCATAAGAAAGCGCAACCCATTCCTTTTTCACTTATTAAACAAATATTTGTTTAGCCTCTTTAGTGAGGCTGGTCCTCTTTTAAGTGAATTGTCTCAAGGAAATACAGCTCAAAGATTGAGCTCAAGATACATGCATGGCTCCTATTTCCACCTTCCCGTGACTCCTCCGAAGAAGACCATGACTCTCTGGAAAAGGGTAAGGACTGTAAGTGAAAAACAGGGGACGGGTCCAAAGATAAATTCTCCTCTATATTTCTCTGTGGCATACTTGCCTTAAGGGTTGGGTAGACACACAGGCCAAGAATTTATGGAATGGGTACAAAAAACGTGGATGCTTACCATTTGGTAAGCATACACTATATTCTCAGCACATTTTAAACTCATTCTAACTTTGCTTCTAATGCCAAAACAGAAACTCAGAGAGGTTAAATATGCCCTCAAGGCCACACAGCCAATAAGTAAGAGAGTCTAGTGTGTTTCTGACTCATCCTATGCTCCTACCACAGCACTGAATTCCCCAGAGCCTGTAACTAGAGTGTAACTACTTAACCATGAAATTTTGAATCCTTCAGATCTTACATTCCACCCGTTGTTCTACTTTTATAATTATCATTACTCTTTCATACTAGTATACAAATTCATAAGTAGTGAGTAGGACTTTTGTGGCAACCATATTTCACAATTGAACTACTCTTGGGTTCTTTTGGGCTCTTCCAAATAGGGACGAGCTAGATGACATTAATTATTGGATGAACTTTAAGATCTCTCCTTCATTTGAAATGCTGATTCCTTGAAAACTTCAGAATGAGGCTTCAAATCAATCTGTTGACTTTCACTGGTCACTAACATACTTGCAATTTCCCCTCCCACTCTCCCAGCTTTGTTTGTTTGTTTTTTGCTTTTGTTTGTTTGAGTGATTGTTTTACTGTGTATAATTCTCCCAAAATGCTAGTAGAGATTAGTAAAGTTATGCTAGACCTCACATTATCAATCTAGGCTATTCAAAGCATATGCTAGCACTGACTGTTTTGTGGATATTATTCCTCTTGGTTACAATTTATGATAACCAAACAGAGCTTTTCCTACAAACAAAGTTGCAACTACAAAATAAAGTTTTGAAAAAGACTGTTTGGGCAAGGCACAAGGAAAGACTGTGTCTCTGAAATTGACTCTTGGTTTTTAGAAACAGAAGTGGGGCAGGGGGAGGGAGAGAAGAGGGGATTGTGCCTCCTGAAATTCAGACAATCAATCCAGAGAGGCAGCCCGGCCTCACTTCTGTGGCTGAGAACTTTGACTCCAGCTTCCATCTGGTTTCCATAAGGCAAGAGAACTTGGCAAATGGCTGGCCACGTAACTTCAGCACGTGCACATCCTGACCACGAGCACCAGTAAAAAGAGCCAAAGGGAATAGACAAATTTCTCTCTGTTCCTCTGTACAGTCTAGGGAAGAAAGAGTTGCTTTAAAGAGAAACAGAGTGCTCCACAACCCTATGGGGCAATGTCTTAGTCCACTTTCTGTTGCTATAACAGAAAACCACAGACTGGGTAATTCATAACGAAAATAAGTTTATTTAGCTTGCTGTTCTGGAAGAAACTGGGAAGTCTAAGAGCATGGCTCTGGCATCTGATAATTGTCTTCTTGCTGTGTCATAACATGGCGGAGGGCATCATACGGTGAGAGGGCAAGAGTGTACCCACTCACGTCTCTCTTCTTCTTTTTATAAAGCCACCAGTCCCATCATGGAAGCTCCACCATAATGTTTTTATATAATCCTAGTTACTTACCAAAGGCTATACCTCCAACTACCATCAACATATGAATTTGGGGATTACATTTTCAGCACATAAAATCTGAGAGGCCCATTCAAACCACAGTGGGCACGTTCATAAAGAACTGCCCATTTAACTGCATCAGAAATGCCCACCTCCCACTGAGATGATGTTACCAGTTATTCTAAAAATGCCTGGTAAATGTTCTAACTCCACTGCTGCCTTTAATTCCATATGGTGTGTGCACAGGCAGCAGGATCTAAGTGAAAGAGCCTAAACTTGGATCTAGATGGATACGGCATAAGTCAAAAATTCTGTTACTCATAACTGTGAAGCCTTGAACAAATTACTTAAACTGCTTGAATAACATACAGAGTATTCTGTAATTTATGAGATTTTTGTGAGATGATATATATATAAAAAACATCCTGTACACAGTAGGTGCTTAGTAAATAGTATATATCATTAAGTTTGAGGTGATGCTTTCCTCCAAGATTTTAATTATTCAAACACGATCACAGTGTATCTGGCTCTAGGATACTGTACATACATCATCTCCATTAATGTTTTGAACATACCTTTGATGTTTTTATATTATGCCACTTAAAATGCTTCAGTTCAAATAATTATGGAATATCTATTTAAAGGGAGTCTTCAGCTCCACGGCCTTACAGATGAGAATGTTGAAGCTGGAAAAAAATGCCACAGCAAGTCAGTGGCAGATCCAGGCCTATCCCAGTATCCCAAGTCTCAGTTTTCTGTCTACTATTTCACTTGCCCTCATAAATGTTTCTGAAGCTAAAACAATTACAGTCATCCTTCCAAAAACCTCATCATAGAATTGTAGAGCTGGGATAGAAAAATTTCTTCCGTTGCTGTCTGGTAGGCTAAATTATAACTCCCAAAGATGCCTGAGTCCCAGAACTGGTGAACATTACTCTGTATGAGAAAGGGTCTTTGCACATATGATTAAGGATTTGGAGCAGGAGTGATTATTCTGGATTATTTGAGTGGGCATGATACAATCATAAGAGTCCTTATAAGAAGAAGCAGAAGACACCAGAGTCAGAGAGAGAGGAACATATGAAAACGGAAGTGGTAACTGGATGATGGGCTTTGAAGATGGAGGAAGGAGCCATAAGCCAAGGAATGCAGGTCACCTGTAGAAGCTGGAAAAGGCAAGGAAACAAACTCCTCCAAAGCCTCCAGAGGGAACCAGCTCAGTGACACATTGACTTTAGCCAGTGACACTGATTTTGGACTTCTGACCTCTGGAACTGTAAGAGAATAAATCTGCATTTGTTTTAAGCCACTGAGTTTGTGGTAATTTGTTACAGCAGCAATACATAACTAATACAACCGTGTAGTGCACTGTATCAAAAACACTGAGTGACAGCTAAAATGCCCAACCACTGGGAATTACAAGTTATAAAGGAATATAACACAGCCTTTTAAAAAGTGTTGATTCAAGTTTATTGAAGTAAGAGAATGTGTATATTTCTACGTGAAAAGCAATTTATTAGACAGCATATATAGTAGGACCCCGTTGTGAGAGAGATAAAAAATAAGGTTGAAAGTATATATCCATTATTTAGAGTAATTATCATCAATGTTGGGATTTTCTATGTTCTATGTACTTTTCTATATTCTCCAACCATGATGCACTAAATGTGTTGATTCTATAATTAGAAAAAAAAAAGATATTCTTTAAACAAAAGCCTATTTTTCACCAATCCTTTCATTTTATAAAACAGGAAATGTATATGTAAACCAGAGGAGTTGCTGGCTCAGGGAAGGGACCAAATTTCTCCTCAGTTCAGAATTTGGAAGCTTATTCTTAAATTATCAAAGGTATAAAAAGCACAAGACTGAATCTCAACTATGAACGCTCAGAGAAATGACACACACTTCCTTCTCCACTTTTAATTTCCCTTCAATGGACTGCCCTTTCATATTAGGAGAGTCAGCAAGTGCTCTCTTCCATAGACAAATCATGAAAAAGCATTAGAGAGCATAACTGCACGTGGCATTTTGGAGCTTCTCACAGAATCTCCCAATGCAAATGCCATGTCAAAGGATTCCAGGCTGAGAAAAGCTGAAATGCAGACCCTGATATTGTTGACAGCTTATAAATCCATGAGACTTAAGTGCTTACCATTTTTTTTTGCAACTCATTTCTCTTCTACTCTTATGAATCTTTTGACTCTTTTTTCTCATCTGTGTCTCCTTATAGCATGGAGAATCCCTTAACCAATCATCCCATGATATCTCCCTCTGTAAATCCTTTTTCCTCTCTAATTCAGGAGTAGCATGGACTATTTCTGAGCTGCTACAATATTCCAAACACTGTACTGGGTACTGGGGTTACAAAGATGAATAAAACAGAGTCCTTGCCTTCAATTACCTTCCAATCTAGTGGTACCAATAAGCATAGTCAAAAGAAGTAGATCTTATGTAGGAACGACATTAGAAATTATCATAGAGATTCAAACAGCATGAAAAAGCGATTGGGTCTGAGTGTAATTCCAATAGAAAATGGGTGATTTCATGAAAGAGGTACATGCTAGTTATCTGCCTCTTTATGATACATTCCTCATCCTTCCCCTGCCCTGCCCTATATCACAGGAAGGTTGACTCCTGAAAACTGCATTTCCCAGCTCCTTGACACCTGGCTCTAGGCTAGGTTTTGCCAATGGGAGACTCATGCAGGAGATTAGAGGCAGGCAGGAGGCAAACACATTTCTGTCTTTCTCTATGCTTCAGGTGGCTTCTCTGGCTATGGTTGAATCTCCATCATGCCTCCATGCCACTGGAGAGCCCCATCTCCTCCAGTAACACCACCTCCATTTGTTAGGAATTTCTCTGCTAATGCCACGTCTATCTAACACTGCCGGACCTAGGGAGTCCCTGAGCACTTCCCGTTTGTTATCACTCCAGCCCCAGAGATGGTAGCAGCTTCCTGTTGATGGTAGCCCCTCACGTACCTGACCATCTCCTGTTGGACTTTTCATCTTTCCCAACAGCTTTTTGATTCGTTCCCTAAAGTAAACGTCCTGGATTTAACTACCAGGCACGGGCTCTGTCTTCCAGACTCGACCCGCAGAAGAAGTTTATAGAACCAGAAGATTCTCTGTTGGCAATGCAAGGAAGAACATTCTTGGCAGAGATTCTAAGCAAAGCAACGACCACAGTCCAGAGTGGAGAAAAGCGACTAATGCAAGGCAGCTATGTCTTGAGGGTCACCAGGAAATATACTGGAGAATCTGACTGGCAGTCTAGGCAGAATGAGACCACAGAGGCTCTTCAGTTATCAGATGGGTTTTATTCCACATGCCTGGAGAGTTATTGAAGGTTTTGAGCACAGTGAGATGACCAGATTTGTTCTTTTGGAAATTCAATCTGGAAATGGCAGAAGATTAAACTGCATAACATTAAGAGCCTAACAAAAGGCAACAGTCATGTAAATAGCAAGGAAGGGTGGATTTAAGCAGAGTCAGTGTGACTCGGCAAGAGAAAAGGGAGGTGTTACAAGTGCGTGGGAGGTGTTGAGTTAGAGTGGCTGTCCCTGTGACCAGGAGGAAATCATGAGGTGAGTGTGGTCTGGGCTGACATGGAAGGAAAAGTACCCATTTGAAAATGTGGGTTTGAAACTCACAGTAGGAATAATCTTGAGGGAGGTTATTTTAAAAGACATTCTCACCCCAATGACAAATCAGTTTGTTTGATTTAATTGAAGGCAAAATTTAGAACCTTTATGGCATGAAGCAACACCTCAATTAAATTAATACATTGTAATTATTAATATTGCAATTTTATTAGTGACAAATTTATAAGACTACAGCATTTTCATGACACAATTGCATTAACTTGTTTTTATTAGTATTCCAGGTAGAATAAAGAAATGTTTTCATGACCTATATTTTAAATACCAGGATGAAATCATCAGCTCACCGTGGGGATAAAAGAAGGAAGGAAGCTTGCCCTGATCTGATTTCTAGGATAAATCAGTTTTTGTCCTTTTTTTTTGTATTCCAGACCAGCATTAAAGGTGCAGAAATAATATCTGTGTACACATCTATATTATAATCTTCTAAACTTTTAATCTATCTTTCTAGAACCCCAAATATATCCACTTTGTAAATTACTCCCAAATGTCATTATATGACTAAGCACTCTAATTAGAAACTAAGTGCTAATAATTTGCCCTATTAAAAAGTTAGCATTTTTAAAACGAATGATTTATTTACCTGTAATGCCACTGGAGCATGATCTGAAAGACATGAAAGACTGAGGTTTTACTTTTCTTAAGAGATTATAAAAAATCAGTGGACTTTATAAACATGAGCTCCCGTCTAGTAATCTGAGATTGCTTGTGTGATTCCGGGGTCCCAAATAATTCCTAGGTGAATCCATTTGTTCCAAAGTGTGCAGGTGCTTTATGATAATTACTGCTTAAACAGTGTGCGTGTCAGAGCTGGAGAGTACCTTTGAGATCTTTTCATCCATTTCATAGAGCAGTAAACTGAGATAGCACGGGGCTAAGTGAATTGTCCAAAGAGGCACAGTGAGTTGGTTGCAGAACCCAGCATGATTTGCTAAGCAGTATTACCATCACATGGTCTTTAGCCCTCCAGGATTGTGGCAGCCTTTGGCACCACCCTGCATGAACCCAGAGCTTATTATTTGAGCCAGGGCAGGGAGTCTCCCAGATCCATCAAATTTCTTGCCTCTGATGACAGGTAGACGTCAGAGCAGAGCAAAGTCACAAAAGCTTTGGCTTTGGGGAAGGCAGAACCTTATTAGCTTTGTCAGACACTCCCTCCTCTGGTTTTACAACTGTAGCTTTCTATATATGGCCCGCCAGGCCCCAGTGGATTTCCCTATCAATGCCATGTCTATCTAATAGTGGCAGACCTAGGATGGCGCTGATCATTTCCCTGATGCAAACATTTAAGCACAGACATGCCACAGAGCAACACACTGTACCTTCCGTGACTTGTGCCAAAGTGAGCCCCTTGCTCACAAATATAGCAGTATGGGTGTGAATTATCAGATGCACCCAGCTATAGGCCTACATGGCCTTCCCTAATAGAAGTTCTTTCTTTCTGGTTGTGCACCCCTAAAATTCTAGATCTGTCACTGAACACAGTAAGCATGCTGTTTGCTTTCCCAAAAGACTCTTTCAGGAGGGTCTTTGTATGTTACCTCTGTGGCATGTTAGGGTCAAAGAGAGATGAGTGGCTCTTCTCCGTGCTTCTTCTCACAGGAGACTTGAATCTTTCTTTGTCTCAAGGACCAGAGAGCTCTGGCTCTAACATAAATCACATGTAATCTGCTGGTCACTCCCTTCTGCCGAAGGAGGCAGGAGAGAATGGAAGCATTATTGGACAGACTCAGATGCTCAGGTCCTCTTAGGGGTGTTACGGGTTTATTTATGCCCCGGCCTCCCCGCCACCAAATTCACATGTTGTAGTCCTAATCCCCAGGATCTCAGAATGTGACTGTATTTAAATATAAGGTATTTATAAAGGTAGTTAAGGTTAAGTGAGGTCATATGGATGGGCCCTAATCCAATATGTCTGGCCTCCTCCCAAGAAGAGAGAAAGAAACCAGGAATGTACATGCACAGAGAGAAGGCCACAGGGGGACATAACAAGAAAATGGCCATCTGCAAGCAAATGAAAGAGAGAGAACTCAGGAGACACCAAGCCTGCCAACATCTAGGTATGGGCTTCCAGACTCCATAACTGAAAATAAATGTTGTTTAAGCCACCCATTTTATGATATTTTGTTATGGCAGCCCTAAGAAACTAAAGCCAAAGGCAATTCAAAAAGTAACATGGAGCCAAACCTTGATTCTAGAACCCAGCACCCAAAGGGTGGAGATAAGCTTCATGTCTTTTGTTGCTTCCCATGACCACATCTGACCCATTTCCCTATGAAAGAAGCATAAGCCAAGGTAATTAATCTCTCAAGTAATGGAAGGGAAGAATGGTGGCCTCATAGCAATGCAGATTTCTTTTTGGCAGCCGTACAGCAGGGTCATATTTCAGGGAGCAACCCATATCCAAAGATTCTCTCACCCAAGAAAATATCTGTCGTATCAAATCTCCTTAGTCTATTTCTTACAGTCCTAGCATAGGTAGTTAAGATCTCATTAATTCAAACCTCCTACATATTTGGATTTTGTGATAGAAGTGTATTAAGTTCATCTTTATATAGGGTATAAATGAGGTTATAAAGAAAATCAATCAATCAACTTCAAAGAAACTGTCATATTTACTTCGATCAGTTTCAAGTATGTTTGAAACATACACTTGAATGTAAGTAATGGCTGTATCAACTTCGAAGCAATTATCTCTCTCCATAGAGCAGCGCCTTCTCTCCCTTTCTCACCCTAGAAGAGTGGTTCTGAGACTTTGCTCGCTTTGAAAGTTGGTTTAAATAAATTAGAAGGATGAATGACAATCCATCAGATCCCATGGGAATGAGAGGGCAGGACCAGTATGATTTATTCTCCTTAAACATCTCCCAATATACCAAAAATATCTAACACACAATAAGCACTCTATAAGTGTCAATTCTATTCCCCTTTCCCAATTAATCTAAATAATGAGTTTTTAACTATAGTAATTGATTTAAGTCCTGAAGGATAAAAAAAATTTATAATGTATTGAGTTGAAACAATTAGAGACCATCAACTCCAACTCCTTTATTCTAGCATATAGAAACAGAGGCCAACAAAGGTTAAGAGACTTCTTCAAGTTCATTCACTCATCCTAGTACCTTTTATGTGGCAAGCTCTGAGCTTTGTTGTTGACAAAGTCAGACCAGGACCCGGGACCTCTGACCCAGAGTTCCTTCCAATCTTATTCCAGTGCTGCCTTTGAGTTAGTTTTGTTTCAGAAATCACTGTGTGAGCACAGGTAAATCTTGCTGTCTTTTACTGCATGTATTTAAGGTTGATTCTCCTTTCTTGAGTATAGTAAAAAAAAATTTTTTTAAGTTACAAATAAACCCTAAGTATGGACAGGCTCACACTTAAGAGAAAAAAAGACAAAAGCAATCTACAAATGCTACTTAGGGCGTTTGAGAACGCCTAAGAAGTCTCATTGACCCCCTATTCTGAGCATAACTGGGACACAAGTAACACTTGTTTTTTTTTGTTTGTTTGTTTGTTTGTTTTTTGAGACGGAGTCTCGCTGTGTCACCCAGGCTGGAGTGCAGTGGCCGGATCTCAGCTCACTGCAAGCTCCTCCTCTCGGGTTCACGCCATTCTCCTGCCTCAGCCTCCCGAGTAGCTGGGACTACAGGC
>NW_012108252.1:3824562-3828247 GCF_000951045.1 Mandrillus leucophaeus
GCCACCTCGCCCGGCTAGTTTTTTGTATTTTTAGTAGAGACGGGGTTTCACCGTGTTAGCCAGGATGGTCTCGATCTCCTGACCTCATGATCCGCCTGTCTCAGCCTCCCAAAGTGCTGGGATTACAGGCTTGAGCCACCGCGCCCGGCCGACACTTGTTAAATTGAATTAGATATACAAAGCATTATAATGGGAACATCAGGGAGATGTGAGCCAAGTTATCTGGAGGGGAGTTGTGCAGCTGAAGATGGGGAGGCTGGTAACAGATCAAGCTTATTTTGAAAAAGGACTAAAAGATCAGAGAAAGAGGGGAGGGTTGTTCTAGGCAAAGCAAACAGAATAAACATACGTGCACAAGAACATATGTTCAATGTGGAATCTGAAAATGCTTTAAAAAGCAGAAGGTAGGCCGGGCACAGTAGCTCACGTCTATAATCCCAGCACTTTGGAAGACCGAGGCAGGTGGATCACCTGAGGTCAGGAGTTCAACACCAGCCTGGGCAACATAGTGAAACCCCCTGTCTACTAAAAATACAAAAATTAGCTGGGCATGGTGGCGGGTGCCTGTAATCCCAGCTACTCGGGAGGCTGAGGCAAGAGAATCACTTGAGCCTGGGAGGCGGAGGTTGTAGCCAGTTGAGAGCTGAGATTGCACCATTGCACGCCAGTCTGGGCGACAGAGCGAGACTCCATCTCAAAAACAAACAAACAAACAAAAGCAGTAGGTAGAATACAAAAATAGGCCATTAATACTTTGTAACCCTCCTGTCTGAGAATTTACATAGTTCTTTTTAGTGTGACTTTAGTATGTTCTATTTAGCTCATAAACTGTCTTTTTCAAGTTTCCAAGAGTGCCTTGAATGCAAATACGACTTTGTGGAAGAAATCAATATTTGCCCTTCTATGTGCTTTCTAATTTAAGCTTAGTAATTCAGCTAATATTTCAGCAGTGTCTCTAAACTGGTCATAAGAAAGGCTGAGAGGCTTCCAAGCTTGTAAATGAACCAAACATACAGAGTATAATACCTGCTGTGCTCACAGATTGTTCTTATTTTACTGGTGCCAAAAAGTAAAAAAGTGTGGGTGGGGGGCAGGTAGAAAGTTGTCAGTGATAAATTTCTTCAGAAGAGAACTTATGATCCAAGCAGCAGCCACAAACACAAACACACACACACACACAAACACGCACACACATATACATACACACACAACCTACTCATCTGCTTAATGTTTTGGAATGTAACAGAGACCAAAAATACTCTATTTCATGCAGAATCCTGGAAACATTTTTAAAAGAAGAAAAATATCAGTTCAGGAGGGGATGCTTCAATTTTTCCATAGTTATTACTAAAAAGAAAATCTTGCCTCTGGCTATCATACAATATCTGGTACCAGACAAGCTCTCCCACCACAATCCTTAAAAGTAGCAACAAACAATTAGAAAATTAAATTTAAAGTACTATTTACAATAGCACAGAAATATAATATTAGAAATAAATTAATGAAAGATATAAAAACACTCTACATTTAAAACTATAAAATCTCCTGAGAAAAAGTTTTGTAATTTTTGTTTATTTATTTTTTAAGAGTCAGACTCTTGCTCTGTCACCCAGGCTGGCATGCAGTGGCACCATCATAGCTCACTGTAGCCTCAAACTCTTTGGCTCAGGTGATCCTCTTGCTTCACCTTTGTGAGTAGCTAGGACTACAGTTATGCCACAATGCCCAGCTATTTAAAAATAAATAAATAAATTGTAGAGACAGGGTCTTGCTATGTTGCCTAGGCTGGTCTCAAACTCCTGGGCTCAGGTGATCCTTCTATCTTGACCTCCAAAGCATTTGAATCACAGACACAAGCCACTGCACCCAGCTAGAAAAAATTTTAAACATCTAAATACATGTATAAAAGTACTATGTTTATGCATCGGAAAGCTCAGTGTTATAAAACTCAGTATTGTCAATATTTGAAAGTCTAAATAAAAGTTTAGGGATACTATGTTTATGAGTTAGAAAATTTAACTGATTTATAAATTAATCCATTGACGTAATGCAACCAAATTTCTAGCAGGCAAGATGATTAAAAAATTTATATGGGAACGCAAAAAAAAAAACAAGAATAGCAAAAGCAGTACTGAAAAGATCAAATATTGGGTGACTCATGCTACCTAATACAAAGATTTACCATAAACTTCAAGAGGCAATACATACTTCTATTGGCCAAAGATATAGACATAGTTTAACTAAATAATCCATATATGAATACATATATAGTCAATTGATTTTTGACAAATGCAATAGCATAATTCAATAAAAGTCTTTTCCATATAGGCTTCTAAAACAGCTGAATATCCATGTGCAAAAACAGAAAGAAAGAAAGAATCTTACTCCTACCTGTTGTCATATGCAAAATTTAATTCAAAATGAACCACAGACCAAAACATAAAGATAAAACAACACAAGTTCTAGAAGAAAACATAGGAGAAAATATTGATAAACCTTGGATAGGCAAAGATTTCTTAAAACACAATATGCAAGGATCATGAAGGCAAACAATAATAAATTTATCTACATAAAAATTAAAACTTTCTGCTCTTAAAAATATTAAGAAAATGAAAAGATCAGTCACGGACAGGGAGAAGATATTCACAATACAGATATGTGACAAAGGACTAGAATCTAGATTATAAAAATAAGCCTTCCAACTCGATAATAATAAGAGAAAAATTTTAACAAATAACATAAATAAATGGGCCAAAGATTTGAATAGACACTTAATAAAAGAAGATATATTAATGGCCATAGAGCAGAAAAAGAGAGCAAACATCTGTAATCATCAGGGAAATACAAATTAAAACCACAATTAAATCCCATTACACACCACTTAAATGACTAAAATTTAAATAGTGACAATAACAAGTGTTGGCAAAGACATGGGGCAATTCATACATTGATGCTTGGATTGCAAAATGGTGCAACCACTTTAGAAAAAAAGATTGGTAGTTTCTTTTAAAGTTAATCATACACTTAATATATAATTCAGCAGTTTCAATACTAGGTATCGAAGAGAAATAAAAACACATTCACTTACATGAAAAAAATATTCATTTACATGAATATTTAAAGCAACTTTATTCACAACTACACCAAACTGGAAATAACCCAAGTTCATCATGGGAAATAGCCCAAATGTTATCTACTGGTGAGTAGATAACTGAACAATGGTATATTCAAATAATGGAATACTAATCAGTAATAAAAAGCAACAGACCACTCATAGGTACAATATGGACAAATCTTAAACACTATCCTGAGTGAAAGAAGAAATGAAAGAGCACAACCAGGATGATTTAATTTACATAAAGTCCTTGATCACGTAAAACTAATTTATAATAACAGAAATCAGATAAATCTTTCCCTGAGGCAAGGAATATATGGGGGATCAACTAAAAGGGCCATCAGGGAAGTTTCTGGAGCAATGAAAATGTTACGTGTCATGATTGACGTGGTGGTCACACTTGTGTATACATTTCTCAAAAACTCATCAAAATGTACACTTAAAATGTAAGTACTGTATTATATATCAATTACAGTGGAAGAAATTTGGTTCAAAAAATAAAGATCATAAAAATAACCCCGTCTCTACTAAAAAATACAAAAAACTAGCCGGGCGAGGTGGCGGGCACCT
>NW_012108252.1:3828297-3862663 GCF_000951045.1 Mandrillus leucophaeus
CCCAGGCTGGCATGCAGTGGCACCATCATAGCTCACTGTAGCCTCAAACTCTTTGGCTCAGGTGATCCTCTTGCTTCACCTTTGTGAGTAGCTAGGACTACAGTTATGCCACAATGCCCAGCTATTTAAAAATAAATAAATAAATTGTAGAGACAGGGTCTTGCTATGTTGCCTAGGCTGGTCTCAAACTCCTGGGCTCAGGTGATCCTTCTATCTTGACCTCCAAAGCATTTGAATCACAGACACAAGCCACTGCACCCAGCTAGAAAAAATTTTAAACATCTAAATACATGTATAAAAGTACTATGTTTATGCATCGGAAAGCTCAGTGTTATAAAACTCAGTATTGTCAATATTTGAAAGTCTAAATAAAAGTTTAGGGATACTATGTTTATGAGTTAGAAAATTTAACTGATTTATAAATTAATCCATTGACGTAATGCAACCAAATTTCTAGCAGGCAAGATGATTAAAAAATTTATATGGGAACGCAAAAAAAAAAACAAGAATAGCAAAAGCAGTACTGAAAAGATCAAATATTGGGTGACTCATGCTACCTAATACAAAGATTTACCATAAACTTCAAGAGGCAATACATACTTCTATTGGCCAAAGATATAGACATAGTTTAACTAAATAATCCATATATGAATACATATATAGTCAATTGATTTTTGACAAATGCAATAGCATAATTCAATAAAAGTCTTTTCCATATAGGCTTCTAAAACAGCTGAATATCCATGTGCAAAAACAGAAAGAAAGAAAGAATCTTACTCCTACCTGTTGTCATATGCAAAATTTAATTCAAAATGAACCACAGACCAAAACATAAAGATAAAACAACACAAGTTCTAGAAGAAAACATAGGAGAAAATATTGATAAACCTTGGATAGGCAAAGATTTCTTAAAACACAATATGCAAGGATCATGAAGGCAAACAATAATAAATTTATCTACATAAAAATTAAAACTTTCTGCTCTTAAAAATATTAAGAAAATGAAAAGATCAGTCACGGACAGGGAGAAGATATTCACAATACAGATATGTGACAAAGGACTAGAATCTAGATTATAAAAATAAGCCTTCCAACTCGATAATAATAAGAGAAAAATTTTAACAAATAACATAAATAAATGGGCCAAAGATTTGAATAGACACTTAATAAAAGAAGATATATTAATGGCCATAGAGCAGAAAAAGAGAGCAAACATCTGTAATCATCAGGGAAATACAAATTAAAACCACAATTAAATCCCATTACACACCACTTAAATGACTAAAATTTAAATAGTGACAATAACAAGTGTTGGCAAAGACATGGGGCAATTCATACATTGATGCTTGGATTGCAAAATGGTGCAACCACTTTAGAAAAAAAGATTGGTAGTTTCTTTTAAAGTTAATCATACACTTAATATATAATTCAGCAGTTTCAATACTAGGTATCGAAGAGAAATAAAAACACATTCACTTACATGAAAAAAATATTCATTTACATGAATATTTAAAGCAACTTTATTCACAACTACACCAAACTGGAAATAACCCAAGTTCATCATGGGAAATAGCCCAAATGTTATCTACTGGTGAGTAGATAACTGAACAATGGTATATTCAAATAATGGAATACTAATCAGTAATAAAAAGCAACAGACCACTCATAGGTACAATATGGACAAATCTTAAACACTATCCTGAGTGAAAGAAGAAATGAAAGAGCACAACCAGGATGATTTAATTTACATAAAGTCCTTGATCACGTAAAACTAATTTATAATAACAGAAATCAGATAAATCTTTCCCTGAGGCAAGGAATATATGGGGGATCAACTAAAAGGGCCATCAGGGAAGTTTCTGGAGCAATGAAAATGTTACGTGTCATGATTGACGTGGTGGTCACACTTGTGTATACATTTCTCAAAAACTCATCAAAATGTACACTTAAAATGTAAGTACTGTATTATATATCAATTACAGTGGAAGAAATTTGGTTCAAAAAATAAAGATCATAAAAATAACCCCGTCTCTACTAAAAAATACAAAAAACTAGCCGGGCGAGGTGGCGGGCACCTCTAGTCCCAGCTACTTGGGAGGCTGAGGCAGGAGAATGGCATAAACCCCGGAGGCGGAGCTTGCAGTAAGCTGAGATCCGGCCACTGCACTCCAGCCTGGGCGACAGAGCGAGACTCCGTCTCAAAAAAATAAATAAATAACTAACTAAATAAATAAAGAGGGACTGGGTGCAGTGGCTCATGCCTGTAATCCCAGCACTTTGGTAGGCAGAAGTGGGTGGATCACAAGGTCAGGAGATCGAGACCATCTTGGCTAACACGGTGAGACCTTGTCTCTACTAAAAATATAAATAATTAGCCAAGCATGGTGGTTGGCACCTATAATCCCAGCTACTTGGGAGACTGAGGCAAAAGAATTGCTCGAAGCCGGGAAGTGGAGGTTGCAGTGAGCTGAGATCACACCATTGCACTCCAGCCTGGACAACAGAGCATTTTTTTCGTCTCAAAAAAATAAAAATAAAATAAAATAAAGAGGGACACACATACTATTTTATAGTTTACAAAGGGGTTTGACTGTTTGCTTGATATTGATCCTTACCACCACCTTGTGAAGTAGGCATGCATACAGGCTCCTATTGTGGAAAAGTCACAAAATCATGTGTTTTGTTCCTGAGCTACAGTGTCTCACTTGGCTCTGGAATTCATCCACACACCATGGGGGAATAAGAACAACAACAACAAAAAAAAACCCACTCCGTATGCACACAAATTATAAAGATGCTTTGAATGGTTCATTGCCTAGATATGGAGGAGGGTTGCCTATGGTAATAACGGTTGTACTGATTATTTTTTCTACTGCACTATCAGCCAGGCATTGCACCAAGATCTACTCATGTAATTCTCAAAACAGTCCTGGGAGGTAGGCATTATAATCTCCATATACAAATGAGAACATTGGGCCTCAGCAAATTTAAGAGATTTACCAAAGTTCACACAGGTAGCAAGTGGCAGAGCTGGGGATCTAGGTCTGATGGACTCGAAGTTCCAGCTCTTTCCATACCACCATATTGGCTCCATATTTCAGATAAATGGGACTATTTTTATTTGCACTGACTAAAGTTATTCCCCAGTAACTAAAGTTATTCAGGGGTGCTGGCTAAGAGTGGTCCTTTGGAGAAGATTGAGATAGAGTCAATAGAACTTCAGGTCTAGGACAATGTGGTCTGCACCCCAAAAATCACGTCAGGGCCAATGCCTCTCTTATCTGGTGGATGGACATTGAGTTCCAAAAGAAAGAGGGATGTCAGTCTGTGAAGGAACAAGGAGCCGCATTTGGGCATCTGCGACAATGGGTGCGGATGGGAAGAAGCGGGGGAAGCTTCAGCATGGTGTGCAGGCAGCAGTCCCCTATGTGAGATGATATTTCTGGTAGGGGATCTGGAGCCACACAGTTCTTGATGCAAAGTATTGTAGGATGCAGATTTCATGTGGGGAAATCGTTCATGAAGAACCACTTCTCATTTAAAGATGAAAAATAAAAGGGACATCAGAGCGTAATGGATTATTAGGATTGATTTGGGGTTGAGTGCCAACTCTAACATTTGGTGAAAACAGGTTTGAAGTAGAGAACGCTGACGTAAAATCCTGGCTCCGTACTTACTAGCTGTGCAATCTTGGGCAAGTTACTGCACCTCTCTAAGCTTCTCTCTTCTCAGTTGGCAGATGCAAATAATGATGCCTACTTGACAACACAGATGGAAGACCGACGTTTGCAAAGTGCCTTCCTCGGTGTCTAGTGCTAGGTTAATGTTTGACCCTCTCCTTTTGTGGGTAACCCATCAGGAACCTTAGGCTTCAACCTTGATTTGAATCCCTAAATTTTAGCTCTGCTGGCACTTACTTGTCTGAAATTGCAGCTGCCCCCAGGGAGTGGAGCCTGTTGGAAGCCAGTCCTCTTCCTGTTCCTTCCTGCTTATCCTGTCTTCCTAGGTCCTGGCATTCCAACTACTCCCAGGATTAATACTGTCTACCCCTTGCTTCTGGATCTCTGAGGTCTTCCCAGACTCTGTCACAGCTCTCCATCATCAACCTGCCCAGAGGGTCTGCCCTAACATTCCCTGCACAGGTTCTGAGGACAAGGGTGGAAACAAATTTCTGATCTGATAAAAACTCAGTCACAAAGGTTCCAGGCATTTCTGCTGAATCTCTGTATAACTGGGCTTAACAAAAGATAAACCTGATCATGTCATGTTCTTGATTAAAATCTGTCTCATATTTCCTCAAGATAAAGTTCAAAATCCTTAGCATGGCCTGCCATGTCCCACAGGACACAACACATGGCACTCTCTCTAACTTCCTCTCTCACTACCTGCCCCTCCACCTGCCACAACCAGCACCACAGGCATCCTCTACTTTCCAGCCAGATTGAATTACTTGCCCTTCGAAAACACGCTCCACCCTTACTTGCCCCAGGGACTTTGTACATCCTATTTCTCTTGCCTGGGATCCTTGCCTCCCATCTCCTTCAATACCCTCTTCCCGGCTCATCTCTGTCCTTCGTAAATCAGTTTAGCCATCATCCGAGAAGTTCTCTCTGACTTCCAGGACTTATTTGAGGCCCTTCTTGGGTGTACCCCTGGCTTGCTAAACTTCTGTTTTAAGACTAATCACCTTTAGTTGATTTTATTGTGTCTTTCCCATTAGACTGTAAACATTCTGAGAGTGGACCTGCATTTAGACTCCTGTACTCCAGCACTTACCAGAGTGCTCAGCACAGAAGGGGTACTCAGGGAGTGCTTATAGAACAGATACATGAAAAGAACTATAGAGCAAGTCAGGAAACACACTTGATGAATAACAACCACATACCTGTGAAACAGGTGATGGGCCTTGGAAAAGACAACCCCTAGAGGAAAGAAGACAAGAGTAAGAATTTCTGTAAATAAACTTTCCGTGAGATTTTCCAAAAGATCTGAGCACATGGGGCCGACTGCAATCCAAGACCACTAGACCACCCTGGAAAAGCACTGCCTTCTTCTCAGAATTGCATGGGAACCCCCGTCTGCTCACATTATGCTCTGAGGCCACACAGTCTGAAAATGGAGTGTCACATTTTTTGGTCTGAGCTGTGTGCTGGCCTGCTCCAAAGCTGAAGGGAACAGCATTCTCTAGGCACAAAGAATGCACTCAGACCCACTGACTAGGAATGTATTTTTAAACTAAAAAGTTTGGGAAGAGTTAAGCAGCCTGCAAGGTTTCAGAGATCTGTAGCAAATGGGATTCAGCACAGAGACCTCCCAGGATGAAGGATTTGTACCAGACAGGAATCAAAGTTGTCCCAGATCTGGTAAAGATTTCTGAGGGCTTATGTAATTGTCAAAGATCTATTTGCAGCGGGGCCCCAAGGTGGATGCTAAGATGCAATGTCTGTTCTCATGCAAGACCTGCAAGTGCAGGCTTCTTCGCCCCAGCTGATGGGCAAATTTTCACAAATAATAGGCTTAGTGGACAATACTACTGAATCATTGTGATACTGTTGAATAGAAAGACTTCAGACTAATGTCTGGCTGTGACATGGACATGTTATTAATGACTGTCTCCTGCCAGCTCTATTTTTTTTTTTTGTCTCTGAAATGTAGACCCACTGAAACTGTATTCCCAGGGGACCATACATCAGGACAATGGATCTAACAGCTGATTGATCTAGCACAGCAGTTGAGTGGGTGGTTTGGAGAGTCTGGATTCCTGGATTGAATCCTGGCTTCACTACTTGTTGTGTGACATCTTTTCTTAAACTCCAAGTCTCAGTCCCCATACCTATGAAATGGAAATAATGAGAGGACATACAAAAGTACTCACTCAGTAAAGTGAAGATTCAACATAAAACCCTTGCAAGTTCTTGTCACACAAACAAATCAATAAATGTTAAGCATCATTAGTGAAATGGGACTATCCTTGACAGTCTAGGATACACGGTAAACTTTGTCCTTAAGGACAGAATCTTTGTTTCAGTGGTTCCCCTTACGATATTCCAAAACAACCTTGCAGCTTCAACTCGAAGACAGTCACTGATTTGGCTTTGTCCTCCACTTCAGTCAACACATATTTACTGAGATGATGTGTCCAGCCAATGCTGGGCCCTGAGGCTCTGAGGCTGCAAAGATGAAGAAGAAATAGTCCCAGCCTCTTCTGAACTCACAGATGGCTGGGAGAGTTCGATCCAAAAAGACATCATCACCGAATTAGCTCTATTTTATTATAGTGTGATAAGTCAAGTGAGAGAGGGAGACCGAGGGGACTGTGGACACACAGAGAAGAGGCTTGAGGTATGTGAAAGGCTTTCTGAAGGACAGGAGGTGCAAGGGGGTCCTCCAAATAATGGGAGGCAGAATTTGGCAGCTGGAGAAGTCAGGGTAAGCAAGTTCAACATGGGAAACAGCCAGGACAAGGGCCCAAAGATGCCATGCCATCTGGGAACAATTGGAATGACCTGGGGATGTGAGAGTAATTCACTTAAGCTAGAGGCTGGAGTGCGAAGGCAGTGATGAGTTTGGGGCTTGGTAGGTAGAGGCCTGTTAGGGAGAACCCATGAGCTGAATGCAGATTTCTCAACCTTAGCACTATTGACACTCTGGACAGGGTGATTGCTATGAGAGGCTATACTGTGCATTGTAGAATGTTTAGCCACGGCCTCTATTCACTGGATGCCGGTAGCAAGTCCCTCTAACACACCACTGTCATGACACCCCAAAATGTCTCCAGATATTACAAAATGACCAGCACAGGTAGGGGTAAATTCACACCTTCCCCTCCCTCTGTTGAGAATCATTGGACTAAACTAACGACTTTGAGCTTTAGGCCGGTTTAAAGTCTCTTAAGGTGAAGTGACATGGTCAGATATGCAGTTAACTCAGATTATTTTGGATTAGAAACACCACACAAAGACAGCTAATCTGGTTCAGGAGCTATTGCAACGATCTAGAGAAGAAATTATAAATGACAATGGAAATATTAACCAAGGGATGTTTTCTCTCTCTCTCTCTCTCTCTGTCCATCTACGTAATATAATGCATTATTAGTATATATACAAATATGTAATAATGTATATTATATATAGTAGTATATTAATGCACACACACTAATTGGTGCTATAAAAAAGCGAAGGGTGACTCTAAGAGAAGAGAGTGATAAGTCTTTATCTCTTCTCCCAGGATAAGTAGAAATTTTTTTTGAATTGTTCATAATTCTCCTGAATAATTATAAATACCATCATTGCACTTTAATATTGCTAACAACATTTTACAAACATTAGCTCATGGAATTCTCACCACAGCCCCATAAATTAGGTTTTATAATCCCCATATTAAAACGAAGAAAGTGAGGTTTACAGAGTTAACAGTTTACACAAACTGATGCAGCCAGTAAACTGTGGAGCGTGGACTCACTTCTTGAGTTCAAATTTCATTCTCTTTCCACTGTATCCTGAAAGATGTTTCATAAACACAAGGCTTATTGTACTCTGATTCATTGCAATCAGTTCGATCTGGGGCATGTTAAAAGAACTCCATTTACTTTTTTCAAACAATACATTTCCAAGCAAATGATCTCATAAAAATACAAAAGGAAGAGAATCCCCAAAAGTGGAAAGTTTTATATGACTTGTATGCTTGCTTTCTTTTTTCTCTCTTTGTTTCGGTGTTAATGAAGGACATGCTCTTTCTTTCCTTACTCAGTCCAGGCTCTTGTAACTATGCTCACCAGCCCTAGCTGAAGCACAAACACCACACGCTCGTTTGTCCCTAGAAACTCTTCAGGCTTCCGTGAACTTGACACCTGAAGTGAATGTGCAGTTTGCCACACCAGGTGACCACTGAGGAAGTGGCAGAGAGGATCAAATTCTTTACTTAATTTGTTTGAATGTCCCTTGTCACCAACAAATCCTTCTTGTTTATGTAGAGAAGAAGAAAAATAAGTGGGTTATTAACATTTATTTGGTTTCTTTTTGAATTAATAAATAATAATTATATCTAGGTACATGGTACAATGTGATGTTTTGATATGTATTTCCAATGTGGAATGACTAAATCGGGCTAATTAAACATATCACCTCACATACTTACCATTTTTGGCAGGGGTGAAAACATTTAAAATATTTTTGTGATTTGGAAATACGCAAGGCATTATTATTAGAGTCCCATTCTGTGCAATAGACTAAAGTTTATTCCTACTGCCTAACTGAAATGTTGTACCTTTTGATCAACATCTCCCTTTCCCCACCACCCCTGTTCCTCGCCTTTGGTAACCATCATTCTACTCTCCACTTCTATGAATTCCACATCTGTAGATCCCACATATATTTGAGATCATGTGGTATTTGTCTTTCTCTGCCTGGCTTATTTCAGTTAGCATAACGCCCTCCAGCTTCATCCATGCTGTCAAAAATGATAGGATTTCTCACCATTTTAAGGCTGAGTAGTATTCCATTGTCAATATATACCCTATTTTATTTATCAATTCATCTGATGATGGACATGTGGGTTTTTCCTATAGTTTAGCTATTGTGAATTATGCTGCAATTAACATGTGAGTGCAGGTATCCCTTCAGCATACTGATTTTAATTCCTTTGGATATACAACCAGAAGTGAGATTACTGGATTGTGTGGTAATTCCACTTTTAGTCTTCTGAAGAACCTTCATACTGTTGTCCATAATGCCTGTGGGGTTTTGTTTTGTTTTGTTTTGTTTTGTTTTTTGCTGGTGCAAAGTTTACAGCTGATAAATCTGTCTAAATGTTGTTAACAGGTCAAGTGCACCTGTGGGCTAAACGTGATTCAGCCAGATTTGTGAAGAATGAGTGTGTTTTCCCTAGTTGCATCCACACATCATTTGTTACACTGTCTGAAAGGCTTGACTGGTGGCTGTACCCAGACCTGTCCCCACCCTGAGTTTTAAAGCTTGCTCCATTTACAGAGTTTTCCAGCAATTCTAGGAAAAAAATTTTCTGGAAAGAGCATCAGTATTGTTCTGCACACTGGGCAGGAAAGAAATGTTACAGAATGTATTCAAACTACATAGTTGCTCTATCTTTTTAACATAAATTTGCTTGAGAATTTGATTAAAAGTCAGAGGCTAATTTGGCTACAGGAGGTTGAAAGAAACAAATATTTATTCAGAGCTTATTAAGGGCTAGGATTTGTGTTAGACACTCTGCTGCTTATCTCTTTAATTCTAGCCACTATTCTGTGAGAAATCATCCCTTTATCCTCATTTTCTAACAAGACACTTGGAGGCTCAGAAAGTACAAACAACTCGCCCAAGACCACTCAGCAAGTAAGGAGCAGAACTGACAATATTTACTCACTCTTTAAACCATCATTTCAGAGTCTGCCATTGCCATGCACTGTTCTGGGCACTGAAGATACACCGGCGACCAGACAAAACTCTCTGTGTACAGACAGCACCTGGATGGAGAGACAGACAATAAGCATAATAAACATGTAAAATGCATGGCATGTCAATTAAATATAAGGGAACAGGTGCTGCAGTAGTCATTGATGCTGTTTACCAAATATTTCCAGGGCTTGGGTTTCCATGTGCCTGGCTCTGGCAAATGAATGGTGAGCAGTTTCACTTCTGGGCTGGAGTGTGTAATTGCTAGTTTAAGACCCTCCGACCCACTTTCTGCCTCCTGCCATGCTGATGGGCAAGAGTCCAGGTGATGCTCACTCCATCAGCCTGACTTACAGGTAAGCACCACAGAGTCAGCCTCTGTGGTAGGGAACCACTGGATTAGAGTGAATCTGGAAGGAAGAACAAGGCTATATGAAAGAAAAAGAGAGAGGTCCACTGGGGTAAGTAATGAACACTGAATTCTGAGCATTGCAGTAAGGGTTACTGTGAGGTCCTGCCCTGGGGTTCAAGATCAGCTGAGCAAATAGCCCAGAGCCAGCAGCCAGGGGAATAGGGTTCAATGGGCTACCTTCCATTATAGGAGGGAGCATGGTACAGTGAAGGAGATGGAGAAAATGTCATGTGGACACGGGATCAAATCTTCATTGTCCCATTAACCAGCTGAGGAAAAATCTTAACCTCGAAATAGTTCAATTCTGAACTTCATTTTATTTGCAAAATGTAAGTCACAAACTTTTGCTTTATGGAATTACTATATTAAGACTGAAATCAGGTAGAGTCTGTGAAATGTAAGTGTGCCAGCTGTTCCTCTGTTGCCCCCACCCCAGTGCTCTTCCTTAGACACCTGGTCCTTGGAATTATGAATTCTGTGTTGTCTGCATCTGGCTTCAAGCATGACTTTTCCCAGCTAAATTAGATCGCCTTTTCTTTTAAAAGGTAGGTTCTTTTTTTTTTTCCCAATTTGATTTCTTTGTTTTGTTTTGTTTGGGTGTTTTTTGCTTTTCATTTGTCTTCAAAGAATGGTTTCTGCACCCACTGTTTAACATTCCAAAGACAGGACACTCTTCTCAAGATAGTTTTGTGTTGTGTAACAAATGCATTGCTTCTCACTTCCCATGAGAGCTGCTCTATCTTATTCTCCTCTCCTTTGCTCTCTTTCTTTCCAACAAAGAGTGAAGAAGAAGGTTTCCTAATGGCCCCTGTCTCCTGAATCACCCTCCCTTCTCTTGCAACCCCGCCTGTTGATGGAAATATATAATTGGGTTAAGCAGGTTTATGTCTTCTCATCCTGTTTCCTGTGTAATTTATGTCCTTCATCACACATCTGTTAAAAAAAAAAAAAAGAAAAAAAAAAAAGGAGAAGAAGGAAGTGTCCTCCTTGTTCACAGAGAAAAATCAATTATCCTTCCCTCTAAAATGAATTCATATGTATTTATTTGGTGGGAAATCTTCAAAGAAACTAACAGGATCTCTCTAAAATATTCAGGCCATCCTTACAACTCACCCCCAACTCCTGTGTCTGCTTTGATGTTTGATTAATCAAAAGTATGTTAGTTACACACTAGGCACTATATCAAATATGAGCAAGACATGATCTGATCCTTTCCCTCAAGGAGCACTGAGTCTAGAAGAGGAACTAGACATGGCACATTGCAGTACAGTGTGACTCACAGTGCTGAGAGCAATGGTCAGAGGTGGCCCAGGGAACGCAATCGATTTGAGGCTCTGGCATAGCTAGTGCTGAAGGGTAGGGGCAGGAGGGGGTCCTGTGAAGACAGAGAGGTGGGATATAAGGTTTGAGTGGCTAGCCAACCATTTCATACAGAGCTCCAGTTCTATGGAGGGAGAAAAGTGTAGAGTTTATTTGTTTTCCCCAGGAGAGAAGAGGATTAGAGCAGGGATCTCCAACCCCTGGGCCAGGAATTGGTACTGGTCTGTGGCCTGTTAGGAACCAGGCCACACAGCAGGAGGTGAGTAGTGGGTGAGCTTTACTTTTCATCTGTACTTTACAGCCACTCCCCATCACTCACATTACGACCTGAGCTCTGTCTACTGTCAGATCAGCAAGGGCATTAGATTCTCATAGGAGTGCAAACCCTACTGTGAACTGTGCATGCAAGGGATCCAGATTGCACACTCCTTATGATAATCTAATGCCTGATGATCTGTCACTGTCTCCCATCACTCCCAGATGGGACTGTCTAGTTGCAGGAAAACAAGCTCAGGGCGCCCACTGATTCTACATTATAGTGAATTGTATAATTATTTCATTATATATTACAATGTCATAATAATAGAAATAAAATGCACAATAAATGTAATGGGCTTGAATCATCCTGAAACCATCCTCCCACCCCACCACCTCATCCGTGGAAAATTTGTTTTCCACGAAACCAGATCTTAGTGCCAAGATAGTTGGGGACCACTGGATTAGAGGATTTTGGCTTTGGAGATTGACTCCAGAGTGAATCTGGATTAGTTCTAATTCAGAAATGGAAAATAGAAGCAGAAAAAGAATGGAATTAGACACTGTGCTGGGAAATGAAACCAGTTATCTCATTTGATTCTCACAATACCCCAGCAAGGACCTGCTTCACCAGAAGCTATTATTCCACTCAGTTTATACTTGAGAGGACTATGGTTCAGAAAGGCTAAATGGGAAAAGGGGTATCACTGCTCTACTTCCCACCAGGGTTGACCACTGGGGATCAGCAGTGTGCGTGGGGTCAGAGCATCCCTGCATGCATCACTCTAGGCTGAGAAGGGCTTATGTGCAGTGGCCCAGGGCCAGGTGCCCTGTATCTGTCTGATGGACTGAGAGCCATGGCAAAGCTCTTCCCAGTGATGGTTGGAAAACCAAAATGATATGTCCTTACTATGTGGGTTTTTTTCCCCCACACATTTGTCCACTCCATGGGCTTTTATAATTATGGTGTCCTGAACCTGACAAAAGCTAGATGTTATGATAGATAAGCCAATGGTAGCTGGAGGGAAGATGCACTCCCAGTAAAATGTACAATTACCAGGGATGGCACAACCCCAACCAAGGGTCCTAAAGCTCCTGAAACACTTTTGCTCTCTCCCATTTTTGGGGATTTCAACATTGATATACAAGTGGAGTTTAGACCCTAGAACATCACAATTGGATGAACAGGGCTTGCATAAAAGACACGTGGTCTTCATGAATCTTTGCCTTGAAATCTAGAGAAGCACGTCATAGGGGGACCAGGGCCATCTTCACCAACTACTCAAATGGTGTTTCCCATATTACTATCTGAGTAAGAAGACAGATGCTGGTATTGGGGCTCCAAACAACTCCCACTGGCAGGCCATTTCTCCAACAACCTTCCTCCCTGGGGTGGACTATGTTGAGTGCATGGATAAGGACATGAAGCCTACTAATGACCTGAGAAAGGAGACTCCCTCACCCTCGCTTCTATAGAGTCCATCAGAAGGAGTTTGCCAAAGACCTTGGTCTTTGTCTCAAGCCCACATTCTCAAAACGGAATGTGATTTTATTTTTTGGTCACTTGCAGACTCACCAAGGCCTGTCACCAGGTAAGAATGGTTGAGAAAAATAAATAACAATGTGGATGTTGGGCAAAATCAAAGCCACTTGAACAAGAACCTGGTTCTCCAGAAACCAGTTGATATGATTTGGCTGTGTCCCCACCCAAATCTCACCTTGAATTGTAGTTCCCATAATCCCCATGTGTGTGCGAGGGACTGGTGGGAGGTAATTGAATCATAGGGGCAGTTACCTCCATCCTATTCTCATTATAGTGAGTGACTTCTCACAAGATCTGACAGTTTTATAAGGGGCTTTCCCCCTCTTTGCTCTGCACTTCTCCTTGCTGCCACCATGTGAGGAAGGATATGTTTGCTTCTCCTTCCACCACGATTGTTAAGTTTCCTGAGGCCTTCCCAGCCCTGTGGAATTGTGAGTCAATTAAACCTCCTTCCTTTATAAATTACCCAGTCTCAGCTATGTCCTTATTAGCAGCGTGGGAAGGGACTAATACACCAGTCAAAGCCATTTTCCTGGATTGTATGTGGGATAAAGAGCTGCCAGGCTGACCTGAAGAAGCTCAGAGATGTAGCCAAAGAATCACTATTTAATATGTTTAAAGGGCTAGGCTTCCAAGAAGGACTGAAGTAGTGCAGGGAAAGGTGTGAGGGATCTTAGTAGGAGGGCTATCCATCCTCCTTACAGGTCAGCCTCATTGGGTCCAGTTTTCTTAGATTAAATGTAGCTCCTCTTCTTTTTTCTGTTTCCTTGAAAACTGTTGCACAAATATAGCAATTCTCAGCCCCTACCATGCTTGGACAAAACTGATTATTTGGCTCAAGCATTGAAAGTGGAAATTCCTAGGGTTGCCTGGCACCATTTGTCTCCCCTTATCACCCTAGCAACCCTTGAAGATGGATGGACTAGATAATACCAACGACCTCTCATCTGACAAATGAGTGTTCTGACAGAGGGTGGCTTTTCCAGAACTAGAAGGGAGACTGCCTGACACATCCAGGCAACTTTCTCTGTCAGTGTGCTGTGGGGTTGGACAGAGTGGCCCTCGTTCTCACTGCTGCACATTCATATGTTGTCATTTTAAGCCCTATTGCCCTCTCCTTTCAAAGTGCCATAGGGCAGTTGTTTCATAACACTGAGGAACTCCGTAGAATTTGGATTTTACTGATAAGATGGAAGGTCTTCTTTGTATGCATGCACAATGGGAAGATTCAAATCAAGACCACCTTCCTGACTGTTTTTTTGTCTGTGTCAAGGAAATGTTGGGTTCCTAAAAAGAGCAAAGCAGTTGTTCAAACTCCTTTGAAGGAAATTGTTGTTTTCGTTGTTACGCTCCTTCTTATTGATTGGCTCTCTGGTGGTAGTGATCTCTGGCTCCCTCTTGATCTCTCAGTTCCTAATGGAAACTTGAGTTTTTCTTTTTCTTCTCCAAGAACTTATAGTGACATGAAATGCATCATCTTTTTGCCCCTGCTTCGACCCACCAGCCATCCTGTCCCCGATTTTTTTTTCCTTATTGTGTAAGTCAGAAATTCTCTCCCTTAAAGCCTCTATCCCTTTCCTATGGTTTGCAAAACTTCATAACATCAGGGTTATTTTCCAGCCATAAAGTGCTCTGATTCAAAAGAAAATGCTCCTCTCTGTTAGTGCTAAGCAACCTTTTAACTCTCAGATAATTCCAAAAGAGTAATGTCGACAATCCCTTTTTTCTCTACAATTCAAAATGAAGATAGCTATATTGGGTCCTAGACAGTCCACTGCTAGAAGAGCCCTGGGATTTTTTCTGACCCGTCAGGTAGGATGGGAGTCAGGAGTTGCTCCAGGGTAGGTCCCTCAATATTTATTCCTTCTTTGAGGGCCACAAGCTAAGAGCCCTTTCTGGGCACTGCCATCAGGTACCAATGGGTTCCAGAAACTCTTGTGTTATTGTTGTATCTTAATTTGTTTAACAGCTACTTCTAAGGTAGTTTGCTAATAAAATATAGTCTTTTCATTTATCAACTAACTTTATTTGAAAGTTTCATTGAGCATATTTCTGTGGTGAATGATACATATAAACCTACAATCTGTCCTTGGGACCCATTTGACTTAACATGATTTCTCCTGTGGCTATTTTGCAATACTTTCCATTTATGAAGAAAGTTTTTGTAATTTTCCCATTGTTCTTTTCTGACAATGAAGTCAACATGCTAAAGTTGCAGAAGCAAGGTTTACAGCATCACATGCCTCTTGGCAAAGTAAACGAGAGAACAATGTTTGTTGTGATTTCTTCATCAATATGATTTTGGGAGATAATGAATTGGTTAAAAAATTAGATTAAATTATTTGCTCCAGAAATACAGCCGATGATAACAAGGAGGGCTTGAATCAAGTCTAATTTTGTTCCATAGCTTGACCACTTCACTTGGTTGGATTAGAAAGCCAGAAATATATCTGTTGTGTTTCTGGGGCTTGATTTTACATTTTCATTTTATAAATGGGAGAACAGAGGTCAGAGTAGGATAGGACTTCCCCAAGGTCACACGAATCAGCAGCTGGGCTGCAATGAGAAGCTAGGCCTCCTCACTCCCCAGGCATGGTACTGTCCACTCTCCCAGGGGCTTAGGGTCATTTCCTTTTCCTACTATGCATTGGGTACTACTTAGTTCTCTCTCTTTCATTACATTAAATGGCTGAATACTGAGGCTCAAAGCAACACACAAAAATCAAAGTTCCACATCGCCACACACACATATTCTTGCCACTTCCACCTAGGAACGGAATCTTTGAAAGTATGATGCAAAAACAGACAATCTGCTCAATTGGAAGGCACCATGGTAAAGTAAAAATATTTTGGCTTTAAAATTAGACCAATCTGAGTTTTAAACCTGGCCCTATCTCTGACTAGCTGCATGGCCTTGAGCACACTACAGAACCCCTGAGCCTGAGTTTAGTGTTTGGCCCAGGGAGAAGTTCCATGTACACACATTAGCACCTCTTTCTGGTTCATAGCAGCCTACACCAGATGAGGCAGTAGATAGATCTACTGAAAATTTGAAAATTTAGAACAGAGAGGTAGCCACTAAACTTCTGAAATGTGAGGAAAGTTTTATAAAGTGAAAGAAATTTTCATGTGCTATTCCTAATATCTACTGCATATGTACAATATGGAATATTGATTCAATTTACAGGTAGTTCTTGGGACATGTGTAGATTTCTCAAATCCTTGTCACAACTTCACAGGTAATCTGACCCTCCCTCCCCACCAACAACCATCCCACCTCACACCGATTCCCAAGATGATGCCCTTCTGGGAAATACTTGATTACTCAATAACTACTGGTACGTATTTGTATTTTCTGTAAAGACATACCAATACAGAATATGTAGTATTAGAAAATATAATTTCTTCTACAATAAAAATCTATTACTCATTTAATAAAAGAATAAAGGAGCAACTTCAATAACTGAGAAAATGCATTTCTCAGACAATACAAACATAATTTCTTAGAAAAGAAAATGCATTTTCCCAGTTATTACAGTTGTTCTTCTATCCTTCCAGCTGTTAATAAATTACAGTTAATAAAATAAGCTTTTTACAAAATGATAACAATTTTATCCTTTAGAATGTAAAAACTATAATGTTTTTGTATATTCCTTTTTTCTGAGACATTCTGATAACTTCTTTAGTTTTCATATTATTCTTGTCAGGCAGGACAGATATAGTAGTTATTGGATCTACTCAATTGAGGCACAAAAACCTATGTTTTGCTTCCTAGTCAAGAAAGTCAACCTAGTGTAAACAGTCCTGAAGCAGGCAACATGTAGGCATCTCATAATTTCTCACCTCTTTGGCTCCCTGCCCCCCATAGTCATGAAGAGGAGCTGGTGATCATAGTGGTATCATTCTCTGGAATCTGACCCAAGACAACAGTCCTGTAAAACAAGCCTGTTCAAAGTCTCCACTAACCAAACCAGATTCTCTTCTGTTGTCACTTTTTAGATGGTCACAAACCCTTCAAGTCCTTGTAGACTTTAAGGTTTAATTTAAGACTTCTAGTCACTGCTTCATTGTTTTTCTAGAGTCAACTACTTGAAGTTCCATCCAATTTCCCTGTCACTTCTAAGTTATTCTAAGGGAGTCGTTACTGCTGAATGACTATTATATTAAATGGAAACAGTCCATACCCATGATGATTTGATCTAAATAGGCCACTTTCCCTGATCATGTGTGTCTCTGGGTATGCTAGTGTCTTTGGGATGGAAAGGGTGTATTGAACGAAAGCTTTCCCATGAGAACTCCCACGTCAAGACCCATATTGCCTAATGCCAGTTCTCAGGGACAATTCTCCACTGCCAATCTCAAATTGCATATTGTTAATGTGTGCCATTAAGATTAATCTTCGCTTTTGCTGTCAGTTCTTATTTACAGACCCAAATTTTCTTTGCTGCAGTTAAATCTAGTTATGAAATCTTCCTTGATTCTGAAGCTGTCACGCCATCTTAAATTGACTGGCCTTAATTTGAGGATTGAGTGTGAGGAAGAGATTAAAATCCATCTGAATGCATAATTCAGTTAATACAGATGAAACTGGATTATTTTATGGATTCTTTAAAGAAAGTATGGCCCCAGAATTTTATTACACATAAATTTATAATGTACTTGGTCAAATATATATACACAAGAGAAGAAAACTACCATTGATTGAAGACCTATCATAAACGGACCTGGTGTGTGCTCACAGCTTTATATACATTGACTCAGTTATAGCAGCCCTATGGAGAAATTCATATCTTCTCCAGATTATAAATAAGGAAAATAAATATTACAGAGATAACTAACTTACCCAAAGTGACAAGGCTATTAAGCATAATGGCCAAACAAAAAGAAAAACAAACAGGAATTTCTGGTTCTTCTGCAGGTGATTTTGTCCCTACAATACACAGAACAAGAAGTTAGGAGCTTTCAATGTTATTTCTCATTTTCCTAACTAATTAATGTCCATAAGAATTATGGCCTACGAGCTCACAAAATTTAGCACATAATGCTAAACAATTGTTTTTAGACATGTATAGAACATGTCTAATTCCAAAGGATGTAAAGAGTTAAGCAGCTGATTCATTAGGATTCATTTATTACTCATCTCAGCAGTCATTATTCATTAATTTCAGCTAAGGAGATTCTGTTTTCACCATATAGTCATTCCTACCAAAAAAAGGATTGTGGGTAGGAATTTTCACTGGTGTGCTTAAGGGTCTATTTTACTATTTATATTTCCTCTAGAGAACATGAGCTCTTCACACTCATTGGAGATGGGCATCCTAGGTCTGAGTCTTAAGGAAATTCACAGGTGACCAGCTCCCTCTAATTCAGAAATATGACTCTGAGTACATGGTGGCAGCAGTTTGGTTAACTCTTAGCACGGTGTACAAAAGATCAGACTTGGGAAGAACAGAGATATTTCTTACCCTTGCTGAGGCTATGTAGACTCAAAGACACCAAGGCACAACTTTATAAACGTAAAGTCTGGGATAGTATAATTATCCAATTCACGCTTGCGGAAGAGAGGCAAAAGGGGAATGGAGGAAGAGAAGAAAGATACAGTAGTTTAACTTCAAAGATACAGCAGCTAGAGAGGGTGGAGCAAGATGATAGAATAGAAAGTTCTACCCATCACCCTTCCTACAAGGACACCAAGTAAACGATGATCTACACAGAAAAAACACCTTCATAGGAACCAAAAATCAGGTGAGCACTAACAGTACATGGTTGTAACTTCATATCACCGAGAGGCACTGAAGAGACTGAAAATAAAAAAAACCCTCCCCCTCCCCCGGCAGTTTTGGCGTGGCGCAGAGAGCATCTCTGGGCACTGAGGGATGGAGAACACAGCAATTGTGAGGCACTGAACTCAGTACTGTCCTGTTAGAGCAGAAAGGAAAACTGGACCAAACTCAGTGACACTTGTCCATGGAGGGAGCATTTAAACCAGCCCTAGCCCTAGACAGAGGGCAATTACCGATCCCAGGTATCTGAACTTGGGTTTTTGCAAACCTCACCACGAAGGGCTATGCTCTGTGTCTCCAAGTAAACTTGAAAGGCTGTATAAACCATAGGGACTTCAACTCTTTGGTGAGTCCTAGTACCAAACTAGGCCCGGAGTCAGTGGACTTGGGGCCACGGGACATACAGAGACACCAGCTGGGGCAGCCAATGGAGTGCTGACATTATCCCTTATCAGACCCCAAGCTGCACAGTTTGTGGCTCCAAAAAAGACCCTTTTCTTCTGCTCGAAAAGAGAAGAATTAAGACTGAGTAGGACTTGCATCTAGGATATCAGCCCAGCTATAGCAGGATAGGGCACAAATCAGAGTCATGAGGCCCTCATTCCAGGCCCTAGCTCCCAGATGACATTTCTAGACACACCCTGGGCCAGAAGGGAATCTGCTGCCTTCAAGAAAAGGACCCCTAGTCCTGGAAGCATTTATCACCTGCCAGCTGAAGAGCCTTTGGACCCTGAATAGCCAGCAGCAATACCCAGATACTATGTCAAGGGCCTTGGGTGAACATCTGAGACTTGGTAGCTTCAGATGAAACTCCACACATAACCAGCAGTGGTGGGTATGGGGCAAAACTCCTGCTTGAGAAAAGCAGAGGGAAAAAGTAAAGGGGACTTTGTCTTGCACCTTAAGTGCCAGCATGGCCACAGGGGAGTAGAGCACCAAGCAGGCTCTTGGGGTCCTTGATTCCAGAACTTGACCCTTGGACAGCATTTCTGGATCAACTCTGGGCCAGAACTGAGCCCACTGCCCTGAAGGGTGAGTCCAAGGCCAGACAGTATTAATGAAAAGCTGACTTTAGAGACCCTGGGCCTTAAGAGAACATTGGCAGTAGTCTGGCAGTACTCTTCATGGCCTCGGGTGGGAGTGGTTATGGGTGAGGCTCTTCTGCTTTTGGAAGGGGGAAGGAAGAGTGAGAAGGACTGTTGTGTGGTTTCAGTGCCAACACCAGGTAGACTTCTAAGTTTTTTGACTCTAGTCCCTGATTCCCAGATGGCACTTCTGGACCCACCTGGGGTTTAGGGGACCTTACCACCCTGAAGGGAAAGACACAGGCCTGGCTGGCTTTGCCATCTGCTGATATCTGCTGATTGTAGAAATCCAGAGCCTTGAGTGGGCACTGGCAGTAGCTAGGAAGTTGTTACAGCAGGCCTTGGGTGAGACCCAGCACTGGGCTGATTGCCGGTCTGACCCAGTGCAGTCATAGTTGTGGTGGCCACAGGGATGCTTGTGTCACTGTACCCTCAGCTTTAGGTGGTTCAGAACAGAGAGAGGGAGAGAGAGAAAGAGAGAGAGAGAGATTCTCTATGATTGGGAGAAAGTAAGGGAAGGGAACAAGGGTCTCTGCCTGGTAACCCAGAGAATTCTCCCGGATCTTGTCTAAGAATCAAGGTGGTACCTCTACAAGTCTGCAAGAACCACAGTGTTACTGGGCTTGGGGTGTCCCCTGAAGCAGATATAGCTTAGATGACAACATAGAAGTCCTTTCAAATGTCTGAAGAGCCTTCCCAAGAAGGATGGCTACAAATAAGCCCAGACAGTGAAGACTACAATAAATATCTAACCCTTCAATGCCTGGACATTAAAGAACATCTACTGGCACCAATATCATCCAGGAAACCATGGCATCACCAATTGAACTAAATAAGACACCAAGGACCAATCCTGGAGAACAGAGGTGTGTGACCTTTCAGACAGATAATTCAAAATAGCTCTGTTGAGGAAACTCAAAGAAATTCAATATAACACAGAAAAGGAATTCAGAATTGTATCCAATAAATTTAACAAAGACATTGAAATAATGAAAAAGAATCAAGCAGAAATTCTGGAGCTGAAAAATGTAATTGGCATACTGAAGAATGCATCAGAGTCCTTTAACAGCAGAGTTGATCAAGCAGAAGAGAGAATTAGTGAGCTTGAAGGTAGACTATTTGAAAATACACAGTCAAAGCAGACAAAAGGAAAAAGAATAGAAACAACAAACACATCTACAGGATCTAGAAAATAGCCTCAAAACGACAAATCTAAGAGTTATTGACCTTAAAGAGAAGATAGAGAAAGAAATAGGGGTAGCAAGTTTATTCAAAGGGACAATAACAGAGAACTTCCCCAATCTAGAGAAAGATATCCATATCCAAGTGTAAGAAGGTTACAGAACACCAAGCAGATTTAACCAAAAGAAGACTACCTTAGTATTTAATAATCAAACTTCCAAAGGTCAAGAATAAATAAAGGATTCTAAAAGCAGCAAGAGAAAATAAATAAATAGCATACAATGGAGCTCCACTATGTCTGTCAGCAGACTTTTCAGTGAAAACCTTACAGGCCAGGAGAGACTGGCATGACATATTTAAAGTGCTGGAGGAAAAATTTTTTTTTACCCTAGAATAGTATATCTGGTGAAAATATCCTTCAAACCTGAAGGAGAAACAGACTTTCCCAGACAAACAAAAGCTAAGGGATTTCATCAATACCAGACCTGTCCTACAAGAAATGCTAATGGGAGCACTTCAGTCAGAAAGAAAATGACATTGATGAGCAAATAATCACCTGAAGTTACAAAACTCACTAGTAATACTGTGGTGTGTAAACTACTCTTATGCTAAAAATAAACTAAACAATGAACTGATCAAAAATGATAACTATAACTTTCCAAGACATAGTCAATACAATAAGAGATAATCAGACCTAGAAAAAGTTTAAAGTGGGGCAATGAAGTTAAGGCATATAGTTTTCATTTTTGCTTGTTTCCTTCTTTGTTTGTGCCTATAGTGTTAGGTCGTTATCAGGTTAAAATGGTGGGTTTTAAGATAGTATTTGCAAGCCTCATGGTAATCTCAAACCAAAAAACATACAATGGGTACACAAGAAATAAAAAGCAAAAAAGCTAAATCATGTCACCATCAAATTTACTAGAGGAGGACAGGAAGGAAAGAGAGAAGGAAGAGAAGATCATAAAACAACCAGAAAGTAAATAAAAATGGTAGGAAAAAGTCTTTACTTCTCAGTGACAACATTGACTGTAAATGGAGTAAAGTCGCCAATTAAAAGGCAGGGACTGACTGAAAGGATGAAAAAACAAGACCCATTGATTTGTTGCCTACAAGAAACACACTTCACCTACAAAGACACATATAGACTGAAAAGAAAGGAATGGAAAAAGATATTTCATGCCAATGGAAACCAAAAAAGAGCAGGAGTTGCTATACTCAGACAAAATAGATTTCAAGACCAAAACTATAAGAAGAGACAAAGAAACTAACTCTATAATGATAAAGGAGTCAATTCAGCAAGAAGATATTACAAATTTAAATATACATACACCAACACCCAGATATATAAAGGCAATATTATTAGAGCTAAAAAGAGCGATAGGTCATGACACAATAATAGAATAGGGTATGCACTTCAACACCCCATTTTCAGCATTAGATAGATCTTCTAGACAGAAAATCAACACAGAAACATCAGACTTAATCTTCAGTATCAATCAAATGGATCCAATAGATATTTACAGAGCACTGCATCCAAGAGCTGCAGAATACACATTCTTTTCCTCAGCACATAGATCATTCTCACTGATGGAAAAATTCTCAACAAAGTGCTAGCAAATCAAATTCAACAATACATATCAAAGATCATTTGTCATGACCGAATAGAATTTATCCCTGGAATGCAAGGATGGTTCAATAAATGCAAATTAATCAATGTGATACATCACATCAACAGAATGAAGGATAAAAATAATATGATCATTTCAATTGATGCTGAAAAAGTATTTGATAAAATTCAATGTCCCTTCATGAAGAAAACCCTCAAAAAACTACAGAGAGAAGGAACATACCTCAACACAATAAAAGCTATTTACAACTGACCCACAGCTAGTATCATACTGTATAGGGAAAAACTGAAAGCCTTCCCTCTAAGATCTGGAACACAACAAGGATATTCACTGTCAACACTGTTATTTAACATAGTACTGGAAGTTCTGGTTAGAGCAATTAGATAAGAGAAAGATACAAAGGGTATCCAAATTGGAAAGAAAGAAGTCAATTTATCCTTGTTTGCAGATAATATGATCTTATATTTAGAAAGACCTAAAGACTTCACAAGAAAACGATGGGAACTGATGAACAAATTCAGTAAAGTTGCAGGATACAAAATCAACATACAAAAATCAATAGCATTTCTACATATCAACAATGAAAAATATGAAAAGGAAATCAAAAAGTAATCCCATTTACAATAGTCACACATAAAACTAAATACCTAGGAATTAACTTGACCAAAGAAGTGAAAGATCTTTATAATGAAAAAAAAATGGGCAAAAGATTTGAGTAAACATTTCTAAAAAAAGACATACAAATGGCAAACAGGTTTATGAAAGGTACTCAACATCATTGATCATCAGAGAAATGCAAATCAAAACCAAAATGATGTATCACCTCATCCCAGTTATAATGGCTTATATCCAAAAGACAGACAAAAACAAATGCTAATGAGAATGTGGACAAAAGGTAACTCTTTCTGTTGGTGAGAATGCAAATTAGCACAACCACTATAGAGAACAGTTTGGAGGTTCTTCAGAAAACTAAAAATTGAGCTACCACATGATCCAGCAATCCCACTACTGGGATATACCCAAAAGAAAGGAAATCAGTATATTGAAGAGATAACTTCACTTCTATGTTTATTGCAGCACTGTTGACCATAGCTAAGATTTGTAAGCAACTCAGGTGTCCATCAACAGATGAATGGATAAAAAAATATGGCACACAACATAATTGAGCACTATTCAGCCATAAAAAAGAATAAATGGAACATGGATCGAACTGGAGATCAATATGTTAAGTGAAATAAGCCAGGCACAGAAAGACAAACATCACATGTTCTCACTTACTTGTGGGACCTAAAAATCAAATCAATTAAACTCATGGACATAGAAAGTAGGATGGTTACCAGAGGCTAGGAAGAGTAATTGGGAGTTGGTGGGAGAGAGGTGGGGATGGTTAACGTATACCCAAAATAAAGAGTAAATAAGACCTACTTTGTGATAGCACAATAGGTGACTATAGTCAATAATAATTTAATTGCACATTTAAAAATAAAGAATGTAATTGAACTGTTTGTAACTCAAAAGGATAAATGTTCAAGGGGATGGATACCTCATTCTCCATAATGTGCTTATTTCACATTGCATGCCAATATCAAAACATCTCATGTACCCCAAATATATACACCTACTATGTACTCACAATTTTTTAAAAAAAAAATTTAAAAAGATACAAAGGTAACATTTTTCCTTTAACAAAAAGTCTAATTAAAGCCCTGCTTAAGATATCAGGTTGAACACACTCACCTAACCTCAGCTCTCTCTTTCCCAAAATCTACTTAAATGCCATTAGACACTACAAAGTTTTTGTTATTGTTTGTCTGTCTACCTATTAATTTGTTTTAAGGTATAAAGATTCAAGAAAAAGGAAAAGAAAGAGGAGCTAAGAGTAACAGCATTTTGAAAAATGGAAAGTAACTGAATGAGTTAGTGACAGACAAGCTGGAAGAAGATGTAATTTCAAAACAATAGGAAAGAGGAACGATCCCCCAAGCTTGCAAAGAAGAAACAGAGTTTTCATATAAAAGGCCAATAATTATATTGGCATCCTAATTGTAAACAGAAATCTTAGAACCAAAGGAAAATTGTGCAATGCCTTTAAATTTTAAGGGAAAATGTGCCCTTTCCAGATAATTATACCCAACTAAGTTATCAATTAAATGTGTTGACAGAACAAAGCCATTTCTAGACATACAAAACTTCTTTAAAAATTGGCCGGGCGTGGTGGCTCAAGCCTGTAATCCCAGCACTTTGGGAGGCCGAGATGGGTGGATCACGAGGTCAGGAGATGGAGACCATCCTGGCTAACACGGTGAAACTCTGTCTCGACTAAAAAATACAAAAAAACTAGCCGGGCGAGGTGGCGGTCACCTGTAGTCCCAACTACTCGGGAGGCTGAGGCAAGAGAATGGTGTAAACCTGGGAGGCGGAGCTTGCAGTCAGCCGAGATTGCGCCACTGCACTCCAGCCTGGGCGACAAAGCGAGACGCTGTCTCAAAAAAAAAAAAAAAAAAAAAATTATCTACCATATTTTATTCCTTGTGACACCACTACAGCATGTGCTCCATCAAAACAAGAGAATGAAGCAAAGATAAGGCATGTGACCTGGGAAATAGTGCCACCAACATTACAATGCACACAGAATGTTGAATACTGCATGATTCCATGCCTATGAGGCATCTAAAATAATCAAACTCATAGAAGCAGAGAATAGAATGATGGTTGCCAGGGCTGGAGAAGGGGGAAATGGAGAGTAGCTGTTCAATGGATGTAAAATTTCAGTTAGGCAAGATGAAAAGTACTGGAGGTCTGATGTACAACATGGTATCTGTATTAGTCCATTTTCACACTGCTATGAAGAACTGTCTGAAACTGGGTAATTTATAAAGAAAATAAGTTTAGTGGTGTCACAGTTCTGCTTGGCTTAGGAAGCCTCAGGAAACTTACAATTATGGCAGAAAGCAAAGGGGAAACAAAGACCTTCTTCATATGACTACAGGAAAGAGAGAGCTAGCAAGAGCTGGGGAAACTACCTTATAAAACCATCAGATCTCTCAGATCTCATGAGAACTCACTGACTATCATGAGAACAGCATGGGGGAACTGCCCCCGTGATCCAATCACTCCCCACCAGTTCTCTCTCTAAACACTGGGAATTACAATTCAAGATGAGAATTGGGTGGGGGCACAAAGCCTAATCATATCAGTATCTGTTGGCAATACTGTATTGCAACTTAAAATTTTATTAAGCAGGTAAATCTCACAGCAAGTGTTCTTGCCACAATAAAAACAACCTCAGCAAAACCAAGAGAATCTCAGGTTAACAGTGAAGGCAAATTACCAGCTGACTCCTTGCAGAAGCCCTGGAGAATAACTATTTATTTTAAGTGGGGTTCTCCAGAAACAGATGCGGAGAAGGAACTGGGATGCAGGCTATTTATTAGACACCATTGCTTCTAAGGGATTGGAAAGAAAGGAGAGGGCAGAATCAAGATTGAGCAGAGGGAGAAGGTGAATTATGATACAGACACAACAAAGCTTCAGCCAACCCCTCAAGGAGCTCTGGAGTATTACAGCCCAGTAGAGTTGTCCCACAGTGGGCTGAAGTGACTTTTATAGCCTTCTCATTATCACTCATTGGATATGGGTAGGGCATACTCTAGGGCAAGAGAGCTGTCTACAGCCAAGGAAGAAGATGAAGAAGCTAACATCTGCCTGTTGACTCATTCCCAGCAACTGGAATAACAGGTCCCTCCTAGAAGGGGCTTCTAGACAAGGCGTCTACCATGTCCACCACACTGGTCTACATTGGAGCTGGTGAAAAGAGTACAGAAGAACATTCTTCTAAGATATGAAATTAGTAGAATGCCTAACGTGTTTTAAATTTACACAACAGGGGATAAGACTGGGGATGAATTAATGACGATTACATAGAAACCTAAGCAAAAGATAGAAACAAGATTAATTCCAAGGACAACAAAATACTGTGCATGAAAAGTAATCACACAATACCTCATGCTCAGCTATAAATCATCTTTATATGGCTATAAAATTATATTGAGAGAATGGGGGAATGAGAAATATGAATAAAGGTAAATCTTCATATACAATAGTGGGGAATCAATAATCATACCTAAAATAATTTTTACAAATCAAGATGTAGTGACATAAGCTTGATTTACATATATAGAGATACATGCGAAAAGATTCTATTAGAAGGGTTGCAGGTGATGACCTCTGTGTGCAGGAACATAGGAACAGATGTTTTTTACAGAAATATGTACTTGTTTAGCTTTGATAAAATAGAACCTAAACTTCTATTATATTCTGGGCTTCCTGATATGGAAAATGTTAGGGTCTGGCTCTTACTCTATTTTCTCTACCCCATTTCAAAAGGGCAGCCAGAGTCATTCTCTTGCCTACAGTCAGTCTTCTCCCAGGCTCTTGGCTTCCAAAAGTGAGACCTCGAGAAAGCTTTGCTGAGGAGATTGGAGCAGTGAGTGCCTTTGAGTGGAGAACAGAGGATCACAAAAGTATAGAGGAGGCCGGGCGCTGTGGCTCATGCCTGTCGTCCCAGCACTTTGGGAGGCTGAGGCGGGCAGATCATGAGGTCAGGAGATCAAGACCATCCTGGCTAACACAGTGAAACCCCGTCTCTACTAAAAAGACAAAAAATTAGCTAGGCTTAGTGGCGGGTGCCTGTAGTCCCAGCTACTCGGGAGGCTAAGGCAGGAGAATGGTGGGAACCCGGGAGGCAGAGCTTGCAGTGAGCCGAGATCGCTGCTGCCACTGCACTCCAGCCTGGGCGACAGAGCGAGACTCCGTCTCAAAAACAAAAACAAAAACAAAAACAAAAAAAAACGCATAGAGGAGAGAGGATTTCTATAGCACAAGAGGTGATGAGATCTGAGAGGTCCTGTGAGTGTCCTGTCACTGGAGCTCCCAGGCAAAGCAAAGATTTTGGAATCAAGCTTGCTATAGAAGCTTCAGGTCTCTCCGAACTAAGATATTTTGTGGACTTGGATGATGAGAACATCAACAGTATCCATGAGAACCTGAGGAAATAGATCTCAATCGCAATTCCCCAGCTCCACTTAATAGTCTAATATTTCCTTGACATTCTGTGAATTACAAGTGTACTGTATAATAACTATGGTATTATTGTCATTATTATTAATTATAATAACAAACAAGAGGGCTGAATAGTTTTTATTTAGTGACTATTAAGCCTGTTTTAGAGAAAATTCTGCCTGCCTATACATAATCTTCTGGACTACCTTGTACCAGAATATATTAATATATGACTAGCAAGAGTCACGTTCCACTTCATCAGCTCTTATTCAGTAAGTAGAATGATCAAAGAAAAGATTATCATGCCCCTGAAAACAACCTGGATATTTATCAAATTTCCCATATTCCTGGACTTAGGGCTTTGCACGTGTTTTCCCGGCTTCCTGAACCAATCTTATCCCACTCACTGCAGAATCGCAGCTTCTCATTGCAGCTTAAATGTTACCCTACACCTGGGTTTTCCAGGACTGGAATCACTCTGTCCTAAGTTCACTGTTGCTCTCAGCTGAGCTACTCAACATGTCAGACAAGCTCTAATTATTTTGTGTATTCATTTATCTCTCTCCCTGCTCAAAAGCCATTTCCAGGCAACCAAAGGCCTTGCCTGTCCTTTTCACACTATATCCAGGAACTTGGTAGGTGCTTAATGAATATTTATTGATTTTAAAAGTAAATGAGTTTCACAGTTAACAAGATGAGGTAACCTCCTGATTTTTTGGTTGTATTTCAAAGTTCATAGTTAAAATGTCAATAATGGTAGCTGTCTTACTTAGTTACCATGAGCGTGTGACTGAGCACTCTGTTCTTTGCACACTAAAAAAAGCAGTTGAACTTTTAAGGCTACTATACAGATAAGAGCTCCTGTATCCTAAACTATGCCTTCCTAAATTCCAAAATTCAGAGCCACAGTTTTCATCATTTACCATGTGCCAGCCATTCTGCCAAAGTAGGAACTGATACAGCAAAAAGCAAAAATATGAATAAACTATTACTATCATTTATTGAGCATTTGCTGCATACAAGGTACTTACTATACTATATTTGTCATTTTCAAAACAACTCTGAAAAGTAGCTGTTTTTGTCTTTTTTAATCTGACTCTAAAACAAGAAAACAGAGACTCAGAAGTAAAGAGTCTTGTCTGAAGAACACACAGCAAGTAATTATCCGAGTGTTGAAGATGAAAACTCAGGTCTGTCACTTCTAATGATGGTGCTCTTTCCACCCTAAAATGTCATTTCCAGAATCTACATTTGTACCTCTTCACACAGAGAGGATCAAGTTAAAATTGTGCCATTATAATAACACAGTCCTTTCATAAAGAGAAAGTCTAGCAAACCAATTCCTTTAGTTTGTTGTCAAGAAGTTTAAGGAAATATTTTTGCTCATGGAGCACTTACACAATTTTATATAATGATTCTGAGAATTATGATTCAATCACTGAGGTTTCAGCATAAATCAAGAGGGAAAATGATAATAAATGTCTGTGAGCTAATAATGGAAAACTACCAAAGTCTTCAAGAGATTACAGGTTAGCAGGAAAAGATGTGAAATCTAAATGACACTTCATTTACTGTAAGAACAAGGAACAAATGTTCAGAATAATTTCTTTCCACCATGAATTCCTAATGAAATGTTGAGATCAAAGTCAAGCAGGGTATTGAAACAGGACATGGAATAGATGCTAAAATAAGTCAAACTGAATGAAGTAAGTTAGAGGAAACAGAGCTACATGATTCTTTGTCTTTGATTTCAAGAACAAAGAATCACTTTTTCTTTTTTTCAAAGCAGCAGTCTTTTATTAGTCATGATGAAAATGTCAAATTCTTCAAGTAGAGTTACAGCTCCAACAGGTGTTGGACAAAAAATAATGTCCCTCTAAAAAACCATAATAATAATTCTTAAAATTTTCTCTCTCAATTTTCTTGATATACCTATCAGGATAACAATTAACACATTAAATTTCAAGTTTTTACATAAATTATTATTCTGATAGGTATATCAAGAAAACTGAGGGAGAAAATTTTAAGAATTCTTTATTTGTTATAATATATCCTCAATTTTCTATGTTCAAAAAAATTGTAATCACATTTTTCTAATTATAAAATACATGCTCATTATTTGAAACTGGAAAAATAAGCCCTCCTACAATCCCATCAACCATGTTTTTTTGTTTTTAACAAATAAAAGTATGTGTACATGCTACGTATGTCATACGTACATGCTGAATTTTAGAATGCTCATAATCTTTTCTCTACTTTGTGCTTTGGGTGGTAATTTGGGTGTTCCAGGAAGATACTGACTTTATGTAATTATTTCTTGAATTAAGGTGGATTTTATTCAACATGTGGTTGTACATGATTTGATTCACATGGCTTTGTAAAGTTTCTCATATAAATACATTTAGGAGTCTTTTGCTGGATGTTGTCTTCATATTGAGTTCAAAAACCAGGTTACCAAAATCCTACAACTATAATCATACTGCCTGTGTTATCAGACACACCCTTTTGCTGGCCTTATCCAGCAATACATGAGTTTAGGTTATAGAAACTCCCTTTGGTGACACCCCACCTCTCAACACCGATCCTTTCCTCATTGTTCAATAGTCATCCACAGAAAAATTGATTTTAGACTCTTGAATTGTGACTCTCTGGGAAAAGAAAGTGGTCTCACCTTTGTGCAGTCTTATTATCATTAACAGCTTCTTGTGATGTCATAACCCTTAGTCTTTTTTAAAATTTTTTGAGGGAGGTATATAATTACCCCAAACCATGGAAAAGAGGGACCATCCACAGAGGGCACTTTCACAGCTCAGCAAGGTCTTGGATGAAGTTGGAGACAGTCATTCTGTTGAGCCTGCCCTCCTTTCCGTGGGCACCCAAATATGACTCTCTCCTGTCTAGGACCACCAAACTCCACAAGGTAACTTCACTTCCTTCCCTCCAGACCATGCCCCAGCCCAGGAACTCTTCTCCAGCATTGAGACAGGGAACTATTTCAAATTAACTGTGTGGCATAAGTTTGCACCATGCTTCCCTCAAACCTTCCGTTTGGGTATCAAAAGCCCATTTTGAAGGTCAAAAAGCAAAAAGAAAAAGAAAAGCTCGCTGGTATTTTTCACCCTTTCAGTCCTGCTTCCCCCAAAGACACTGTGAATGCTCCAGTGGAAAGGCCGCCTGCAATGGCATAGAGAAAGGAAAGCACAATGATGATATTCCAAAACGTCATCACATCATTATCATTGAATTATCTGTCTGCTCTCCAATGAGTGTGGGCAATTTGAAGGCAGAATCTCTATACCTGATGCTTGCACCCCAGTGCTGAGTGTCACTTCTAGAACATTGCAGCCTCAGGAACTCCTCACTAAGTGGACACACCTGTGAGCTATTACTAGTTTTGATTATCAGATATGGAGATATTTGACCACAATATGTGGTATTCTTAACCACTTCCAACAGCGCAAAGTTTTAATCAAGCAGAAAAACAGTTTACTTCCGTTTACTTCCGAGTGGAATACTGGAGTACTTCATGTAAACTGTTGAATTAAACAGATTTATGATAGTTCTGCAAAAGTGAAAGTTTATAAGGTGTTTTAAAGAAACTGATATCACAGGCCCTATAATTTCCATAGCATTTAAATGTAAGACTGTAATTTCCCTGCATCTGATGATGATGTAAGTGCAGGCATTGAACACTCTGCCCTCCACCCTCAGACATACGAGATGACCAGTGGATATAAAATTAGGGAAAAACCAGCATCAGTGTTGGAAAATAGGAAGGGTGCCACACATATGCCTGCCACACCAGGGAATGTATATTTCATATAGGCTGATGGTAATGAACCTAAGATACTGTTCAGACTCTATTTACGATTGTCCTTGTGTCAAAGAAAGTGGCAAGGGAGGGGAGGGACCTAGACAATTTATGTCAGACCAATTAATTTGAAAAGGGAAAAATAGATATTGGCAAAGGAAAATCCAACAATCAAAATGCCGTTCTGAGGCTAGGCATTTTCCTTAAGCCAGGAAAGCTTCAAGAAGAAATTGCTCACAAGAGAAGCAAGAGACCACTATAACATTGGAAGGCCACCAAACAGAGCCACCTTGGGGATCCTAGGTACAGAAAAGATATTGCAGGTCCAAATAAGAAGATTGTCTTGAAGAGATAGAAATGCTTCTTTTGAAATAAGTACTCTAAGAAATAAGCACACACACACGTTAATTTGTATCTCAGAAAGATTCCAGGGTTTTTCTGAACCAATCACTGATAATAGAGTCATCAGTGGAAGAAAAAAAAAGAAAAAACAAAAACCATAATTGTCTACCAAAAGTTCATAGTTCACCTTCCACGATTTTTCTGGGGGCCACCTGCCCCTTCCTTCAGGCTACAGCTATATGAACACTTCTTGCCAGAGACACATAAGCAGAAGTGAAGATCTCTTGTGAGCTGGGGTTTTGAAGCAGCAAGTGTGCCTTCCCCACCACATATTTCCATTTTGGCTGGCTGGAGAGGGAGGGCTCCGAGGTCCTCAGGGATAGAAGGAACCTGAACCCTGAATCATCAGGTGGAAGGAGAAAAACTTCTGTTTGTTAAGCTGAATGTTGGGGGATTGTTGGTGTGGTAGATTGCTTAATGGCTGCAAATTCCTCCCCTCCCAGGCTACCTGCACCTTTGCAATGTGACTTTGCTGCACCTTCTGTCCAGAAGTGGAAGAAATCTGCCTGCCCTGTGACTTGTTTAGACCAATAGAATGTGGCAGGCGTGATATTGCGTGTGGAGCTCAGCCCTTGAGCTCTTGACCTCACCTCTTGAACACCTTCCCCTCACCAAGTAAGGAGACTAGAAAGCTAAAAGAATGGATAGAGAAAGACCCTGTGACAGCCAGTACCAGCCCCAGACTGTGTGTAAGGCCACCTTAGACCCCTAGCCCTGCAAGCCACTGATGACTGCAGTCATCGGAGTGAACCTAGGAGAAACCAGGAGAAGAACTACAGAATTGTAAAACTCAAGGGAAAATGGCATTTAAAAATACAATAGAGATAAGATTTCAGCTAGTCATAGATGCCCCTGTGTTGCAAACTTCCAAGAAAAAAAAAAAAAAGTGATAATCTCTGGAGCATTTAGGGGAAAAGATGTGACAATAAATTCTACAACTAAATAATTGCTCTGTGTATATGGCTGACAAAAATTGTACCTAGGGATATAAGACACATAAATTATATCATCTATATATGCTCCCAGCAAAGCATATATGGATAAAATTATTTGAAGATTTAACCAAGACATAAACCAAAATTTAAAAATTTAAATTGGAGGTTGTGGCCAAAAGCCTCAGTGGTACAAATGAAATGAAATAGTTGCTTAAATAATTATAAATACAGTTTCATAAATTAATACAGATTTTTTTAACCATTCTTAAAAGAGAAGCTGTGTAATGAAAATGATAATCATCTGGGCCAGAGTCACAAATTATTATCAATAAAAATTAGAACATGTGGGCCGGGTGCAGTGGCTCACGCCTGTAATCCCAACTCTTTGGGAGGCTGAGGTGGGCGGATCACGAGGTCAGGAGATTGAGACCATCCTGGCTAATATGGTGAAATCCCGTTTCTACTAAAAATACAAAAAATTAGCCGGGCGAGGTGGCAGGCACCTGTAGTCCCAGCTACTCGGGAGGCTGAGGCAAGAGAATGGCGTGAACTGGGGAGGTGGAGCTTGCAGTGAGCCAAGATTGCACCACTGCACTCCAGCCTGGGCAACAGAGCGAGACTCCATCTCAAAAAAAAAAAAAAAAAAATTAGAACATTTGGGAAAGCTACAGACAAGTATATTACATTTCTTACACAATGAAAATAAATAGTTTAATTTTCAGTATCACCAATTAAAGAAAATATATTCAAAATGTTTAAGAAATCAAAGGGAAAAAAAAGACCAAATAACAAGATTGCAACTTTTATTTTTATTAGTAAGACTTTCTAAGCAACGTATACTCACTTTAGTGATTTCTTAATACATTGTATATAAATATATGTACTATTGTATATATATGTATATGTGCATGCATTATAAAATATATAATAAAATCATTATAAAGATGAAATTAACACTAGTTTAAAATAAATGTATTTATTAATAACACAAACAGCATTTTTCTTTCACTGAAATAATAGTAACACTCAGTGAGAACAGAATGATTAAAATTTTCAATGTTTTTAAAACTGTTGGTTACATATCTTGCAATATAGCAATCCAAAGGTATGATTCTGGGTCAATTTTTATTTCAAACTTGGTTTTCATGGCTGTAGTAACTGAATAAGATCCTTCACAGAGAGAGAAACTCGAGGGAAAGAAGTATGTCATTGGCTGTACTTAATAATCATGACATTTATAATCAATTCCACCCATCAATTATGTAATTGTTCTTGTTGAAATTTGGTAGTAAATTTCCATCTTCCAGGATCAATTGTTCTTGAAAAGGAATCAGTATGTGTTATAGTTTTATGCCTCAACGAAAAGGTTTAAAGTTCTCTAAAAACTTTCAAAGATTATAAAAATTCTATGTTAAATCCTTTAAGTGTGTTGATACGACAGATTATTTTTTATAGGTGTAACATTTCTATCGTTTTCAGCAATGTATCACATAGCAATGGAAACACTGAGAAACATTTCCAAACATCCGTTTTGAAAATGCT